>NC_140495.1:32964353-33051853 GCF_964271855.1 Acomys minous
ACACACACACACACACACACACACACACACACACTCCACACTACCAACAACACCAACAACAAAACAGAAGCAGGCGCAGCAGTTCGTTTTCTTTCTTGCTTGTTCATTTGTTTCTTTGTTTGAGACAGGGTTTCACTAAATAGCCTTGGCTGTCCTAGAATTCACTCTGTAGACCAGGCTGGCCTCGAACTCACAGAGGTCCACCGGCTTCTACCACCTGAGTGCTTGGGCTAAAGGTGTGTGCCACCACCGCCCAGCAGTGGCAGATCCTTTTTAAGGAGAAGATGATGGACATGTGTCTTCATGGAGAAGGAAAAAAGCGTCATATGTAACAAGCTATTGACTCTTCATTTCTGAAGATAGCAGGCCCTGGTTTTGTCTTAAACGTAGATGTTCCTCAGCAGCACAAATTACCGTGGAGAAAGCTTGCTTTAATACTTAGCAATTAGAGAAGCAGTGTGGTACAGGACATCTACCCAACTCTGAAAGATCTTGATAAAAATAAAGAGCCACTGCCAGAGTTGCTGTTTATAGGACCGTGGCCAGCTCAAGTTGCCACAGCCCTGTGCCCTGACAAAGAAGGTCAACTGCTTTTGGATGCTGGGGTCTCATGGTCTGGGATGCAGATTACAACCTGGGATGCACCTGGGGCCCCTGTCAGGCATCCAGTCCTGGTGGAAAAGAGGCATAGGGATGCCTCTTAAGCCAAGGAG
This sequence comes from Acomys minous, assembly GCF_964271855.1. Classification (NCBI taxonomy): domain Eukaryota; kingdom Metazoa; phylum Chordata; class Mammalia; order Rodentia; family Muridae; genus Acomys; species Acomys minous. The sequence goes on from NC_140495.1 coordinate 32,965,067, forward strand.
TCACCTTTGCATGTCATTTCTTTTTTTTTTTTTAATTTAGTGTGTGTGTGTGTGTGTGTGTGAAGCCTCATATTTGTGACCCGTAAATGGTTTAATCAGAGCAAATTCACAGGACTGTGGAGAGGATTAAATAACACCAAGCTTGCAAAGTTCTTTGCAGGAAGGAGCCATGAAGACCAGGTCTGGGAGGCAAAGCACCCCCACTGTCACTCCCAGATCACTGGCATCCTGAAAACCCTGAGGAAATAGCAGCCGATGGGATGTGACCCCCTCCATCTTCAACATCAATGGACCCTCAGCTACAGGCCAAAACCAGAGACAGCATCCTACCTGGGTGAGACTCTGTTTAGCAGCTTTGCAGATACCTGGCCTACCCAGCAGATTGTAACCCTCCCTGGGTGAAGAATTCTAACAGAGCTATTGAAGTGGGCACGGGAACATCAGCGATCTCTCTAACCACCATAGACTGTGAGACGACCACCACCACCCCACCACCCCACCACCCCCATGAGGGGGCAGCACAGGAACCATTAGAGGACTGAGGAAGAACAAATATGGTTTGATCAGCCACGCCTGCTCTTTCAGTGAGGCGTGGCTGTTTGACAGAGGGCAACAAGCAAAGCAGTGTCTTGGATAGCCATGGGATGCTGTCAAGCTCCACACAGTTTTCTGGACCCAGACAGCTCCCCCAAAGGATGTTCTCTCTCTCAAGCCCAGGGAAACCCTACAGCTAACCATTCACCCAGCCAAGCCTTCCAGAGAGATGTTAGGGCCTGGCAGGTTCCCGGAAGTTGTCTGTCCGGGTTAGTTGTTTGTTTTGGTTTTTTTTTTGTTTTTTGTTTTTTGGTTTTTTTTTTATCAATTTGACAGAAGCTAAGGTCATCTGGGAAGGGGGACCTCAGTTGAGAAAATGTTTCCCTTAATTGGCCTGTAGGCAAGTCTGTGTAGCTTTCTTAAGTGCTGATTACTATAGAGGGTCCAAGCCTACTGTGGACCTTAGGCACATTGACCCGGGTTGCGCGCGCACACACACACACACACACACACACACAGCTGAGCAAGCCTTGTAAGTCAGCAGCTATTTCACCAAGATCTCTGCCTCAGTTCCGGCCTCCAGGTTCTGCCTTGAGTTCCTGCCCCTGCTTCTTTTCATGATGGACTATAACACTGTAAGCTGAAATAAGCCCTCCCCTCCCCATGTTACTTTTGCTCATGATATTTATCACAGCTATATAAAGCAAACTAAGACATTGTGCAAGGATGGGGTAGATACTTCCTGCCTTCAGAATAGGTGGGGTATCAAAGTACTCAATTAAAGGCACTGTCTCCTTTCCTTGAATCTTGACATGGCCATATAATTAAGTTAGAGCCAGAGATATCTAACTAGAGCTTTTGGAGCAGGATTTTAGGGGAAAACCTCTTAAAAGAGAGGTGCTGCCCTCTTAAGTATGTTTCACCATACATTAAGAATGCTTCACCAGTTTCCTGCTGTCTGGGATATGGACACAATGACTGTAATTACAGGAACACACGCCCATAATGCAACAGAGAGTGTGCAAGCCATGCACCAGGACAGTACAGCAGAAAGACAGAGGTCTCCATCTTTAAGGATAGGCCATTTACCACAGTAATCCCGATGACAAGGTAACAGTTTTCTGTTGCATGTGAGACAGAGATATCTTTCTTTTTTTGGGGGGGGGGGATTTGGTTTTTGGTTTTTTGAGACAGGATTTCTCAGCCCTGGCTATCCTGGACTTGCTTTGTAGACCAGGCTGGCCTCGAACTCACAGAGATCTGCACCACCATACCCGACGAGATATCTTTCTTACAAGGGACTATCAATCAATCCAGGATTTATTTCCAGCTGGGATCAGTGGCACACACCTTGAATCCCAACACTCAGGGAGGCAGAAGCAGGTGGATCTCGGTGAGTTTGAGGCCAGCCTGGTCTACAAAGCAAGTCCAGGACAGTCAAGGCTACACAGAGAAACCCTGTGCCAAAAAACAAAAGCAAAACCAAAAAAAAAATTATTTACTTTGCAACTGAGGCTAAAGACAAAGGGAAAGTATACTAATAAAATAGATTTCAGTACATACAAAGCATAAACCACAAAGGTAAGAATTAGAAAATCTTGTATGATGTGGAACTCACAAAGAATCAATAAAAAAGCCAGTATGGTGGCATACGCCTTTAATCCCAGCACTCGGGAGGCAGAGGCAGGTGGATCGCTGTGAGTTCGAGGCCAGCCTGGTATACAAAGTGAGCCCAGGACAGCCAAGGCTACACAGAGAGACCCTGTCTCAGGAGGGAGGGGGAGGGGGAGAGGGGGGAGGAGAGGGGGGGAAGGAGGGAGGGAGGGAAGGAGAAGAAGGGAGAGAGAGAGGGAGAGACAGAAGGAAAAAGAAAGAAAGAAAGAAAGAAAGAAAGAAAGAAAGAAAGAAAGAAAGGAAAAAGGTTGTGCACAAGCCAGAGAGCAAGACAATACACAGTCTACCAGTAATGGATTTTTTTTTTAACTTGAAAATGTGAGACAAATAAACTGTTTCCAATTTTCTTTTGGTTTGTGGTTTTCATTTCAGCAACAGAAAGCAAACTGGAACACCATCGACTGCACCAAGAACATGCCCATAACTATGTAACCTGTGAGGAGCATGCAGTATCTTGATTGGAATCCTGCTCGGTATTTGAACGCATGACAGAGGTGACTTTTGATGCAATACTAGAAGTTTCCATATCAACCTGGTTCCCTATATGGGATATGTGTCCTTGTCGGGAAAGCAATGCTGAGATCTTTGACTGTAGCTTACCAGTCAGCCTCCTGGGTTTGCTTGCCACATTCACATAAGGCCTATGCCCCAGTTACTACACTCTGGATTTTTTTTTTTTTTTACTGTGTCACATGCCTGGGACATTGATAGGAATCACACAACTGCTGTATCTTATTAGGTGTACGGAGTGGATTTTTAAGTTATATGCAACCTGTAACTATTCCCTGACACTTGCTAGCTCAGTTTGTGAATTGCGTTGTATGCTTCCTTTTGAATGGTCCTTTGTGCTGGGCTGCAACATGAAGGACAAATGGATGTATTTTCAGTTTTCAAGGTGTTACCACAGTTTTGTTTCACACTCTATTTATTAATCTTAATCATTAGCTATATGATTAGCTTATATGTGAGACATGTATCTAAAAAGTGTCTACCAGAGAGTTGCTATTGAAGCTGGTCTGCATGCACAGCATTGTTATACAGCTTTTGGCCCATGAGATGAAATGTACTAGACTGGGGCTGGAGAGATGGCTCAGAGGTTAAGAACACTGGCTGTTCTTCCAAAGGTCCTGAGTTCAATTCCCAGCAACCACATGGTGGCTCACAACCATCTATAATGTGATCTTGTGCCTTCTTCCAGCATGCAGGCACACATGCAGGCAGAATACTATATACATAATTTTTAAAATGTACTAGACTGGTTTCAATCAGATGTCGACCATCCTTAGTGTCTTAGTTAGGGTTGGTGTTGCTGTGAAGAAACTCCATGACATAAGCCACCCAGAAAAGAAAGGGTTTATTTGGCTAGTGCTTCTGCATCACTGCTTTTCACTGAAAGAAGTCAGGGAAGGAACTCAAACAGGGCAGGACAGTAAAGGCAGAAGGTGATGCAGAGCCCATGGAAGAGTGCTGCTTACTGACTTACCTCCTGTGCTCTACTCAGCCTGCTTTCATGTAGAACCCAGATTCATTAATGGGTCCTACCCGCCCCCATCAGTCACTAATTAAGAAAATGTCTAACAAGCTTGCCTACAACCTGCTCTTTTGGATGATTTTTTTCCAAAGTTCCCTCCTCCCAGATGACTATAGCTTGTGTTAGATTGACATAAAACTAGGCAGCTCACATAGGGAAGGTAGATCCTTGAAGTATGAAGATCTGGCTGTGAACCAAGCCATCCCAACCAGCTAAAACATCTTTGAATTGTGGGTTCCATTAAGTCAAAGAAAAAGAAATGTCCCTTGTAGGTTATCAGCCCCCCTTCAGCAAGACAGCGATTTGTCAGTGAAATTGATTAACTTCTTGGGGCCTTGGTCATGTTATATCTTGGAAATAGAACTTTATTTAGCAATGGAGTTTTGCTAAGATTGTTTCATGAGTGGGGGCCCATATGATAATTGGAAACATTGGATTTTATGTCATATAGATCTTTAAGGTCACAATGGTTGGGTGCTGTATTTTTTCAGAAAGGCCCAATAGCAGGCAAAGAGTTTCCTTTGAAAGTTATGTATCTGGTGGCCATCTCAGATCATTTACGCATTATATCCAGATGTGTTGATGTAGTAGTCTCTTGTTACAGCTCAAATTCATTTGAGTAAAAGTTCCTGTGGCAACATATCTGAGGAAACCGACTTAAGAAGAAGGAAAAACGGGCTAGGCGTGGTGGCACACGCCTTTAATCCCAGCACTCAGGAGGCAGAGGCAGGCGGATCGCTGTGAGTTCGAGGCCAGCCTGGTCTACAAAGTGAGTCCAGGACAGTCAAGGCTACACAGAGAAACCCTGTCTCAAAAAACCAAAAGAAGAAGAAGAAGAAGAAGAAGAAGAAGAAGAAGAAGAAGAAGAAGAAGAAGAAGAAGAAGAAGAAGAAGAAGAAGAAGAAGAAGAGGAAAAACTTATTTGGACTCATGGCTCAGAGGATCTGGTCCATGGTCCCTTGGCTTAATTGTCTTGGGCCTAAACTAAACAGTATCCAGATCGTGGAGCATGTGGGAGAAGAGGCTCCTCACCACATGGCAGCCAGGGAGCAGAGAGGAAGGCAGAAATGTTTGCAGGGAGGAATAGATCCTCCTTCTTACAGCTAGCTTCCACCTCCTAAAAGCCCATTCTCCTGTAAGTGGGATAACCCACTGGTGGGGTTGGTGCTTTCACCTCTTGATAGCACTGACAGCTGAGAATCAGAACTCCAACAAAGGAGCCTGTGGAGAGACATTGCATACTCAAACCTTAACAGACCCTCCTTATGTATCCCTAGCTAACTTTAAACTTGAATCTTTTTTCTTCTTTCTTGTTCACTGTCCTAGAACTCGATATGTAGACCAGGTTGGGCTATAACTCACAAAGATCATCTTGTCTCCACCTTCTGAGCACTGGGATTAAAGCTCTGTGCCACCATGCCCAGCATTTGCAATCCTCTTGTCTTAGCCTTCCAAGTGCATCACACTTGGCATTGATCTTAGCCTAACAGGCTCCATTGGCAGAGTCTGTGTTGTTCCAACTTGTATGACCTTTGATGCTTTTAAAGATGGTGCCATGTTTTAGGCAATACTGCCTAATGGGGCCAAAACAATACCCAGCTAGAACACATGCTACCTGCACTATCCAGACTGACTCAGTAACCAGGGATCTTCTTTCCTGTTTATGGATGCTTCCAAGGACAAGACTTTTGTCCTTGGACAAGCTGGCACCATCCTGAAATTGCTAGACTGATGAGACCTGTGTGTCTTCTGTGCCGTGATGATTGTTTCTGTGCCAAGTCATTCAAGTCACACCAGGAGTTAGTAGACCCATTAAGTGATCTGCTCTAAAAGTTATAGACGTCAAGGTCACCAAGAAAGTGATGCCTTATGTGGATCATTGTTTTCCCCACAGGAAGAGATACAGATTAGTTAACAGTGAGTTTTTTTCTCCTCATAGCCAGCAGGTCTTGCCATGTAGCAGACTCAAAGTGATTGCATGCATTGCGCTTGAGTTGTGGTCTTATGAGCTCTTTTCTCTTGACTAGGGACAGATACAGTAGTGGGATTGTCCAGGTAGTAGAGGGTACACATTCTTTTTTCTTTCTTTCTTTCTTTCTTTTTTTTTTTTCTCTCTCTCATACGGTACATCCAGACCACAGTTCCCCCTCCCTCCACTCCTCCCAGCAACCCCCACCCCCTTTCTGCTCCACATCCACTCCTCCTCCATTACCCTTCAGAAAAGAGCAGGCCTCCCAGGGATATCAACAGCATAACAAGTTACTATAAATAAGACTAGGCACAAAGCTTCACATCAACGTTGGATGAGACAGCTCCGAAAGGAGCAAAAGTGTCCCAAAAGCAGGCAAAAGAGTCAGAGACAGCCCCCTACCACTGTTAGGGGTCCCACAAGAATTTCAAGCTACACAAGCATAATAAATATGCAGAGGACCTAGTGCAGACCCATGCAGGCTTGGTGATTGCTGCGTCAGTTTCTGTGACCTCCCCTAGAGCCCTGCTCAGTTAATTCAGTGGGCCACATTCTCCTGATGTCCTCCACCCATCTGGCTCCGCCTAATGTTCGGCTGTGGGTCGCTGGAGAAGTGCACATAAACTCTGGAACAGGGAAAGTTATTGCCAAACACAGTGATATTCCTAGCACAGGCTATCGGGATTTTGTGATGCCATACCAAAAAAAAAAAAAAAATGTTCTCTGTTCAAGCAAAGCACACCCTTACATAGCGATGGGATGGCAGACAGGCTGCATATGACTTCCTCTGCCAACACTTGCCTTCTCTTCTGTTTTAACAGATGAAGTGTTTTTGTTCCAAGCAAAGACTTCACTTCTATTCTGGGAAGGAGTTCTTGTCTTTTCAATGATTTGGCTCCTGGAATCCTATCACTTTCCTGCATCATAGGGCCACCCAATGTCCATGTCTGGTACCAGCCACCGACAGAAGCACTCCTCTCACTGTACACTGCTTCCTCTCCACCTGCTAATGCACATCTGCCTGCCCACCTCCATCTTCCCTCAGCCCTCTTCAAATGAACAACCATCACTGCTCTGCTCCTGACCCCCCACAGGATGCCACCAGCGGCCTTTGTGTTGCCAACTCCAATAATTGTTTCTATTTTCAAGTTTACCGTTTTAGAAGCATTCAATCCAGTTGACCTACTTCTCACTGAAACTCTTCAATTCTGGGAAATCACATTCTCCAATTTCCCCCCTCTAGGGGTCTCCTTGGCTAGCTTTCCGTCCTCCACTGGAACTCTCAAGTTTCCAGTGTTCCAGGGGCCCCCCTGTACTGGACTTTCTCATGTTCTCTATTTATATTCTTTCCCGATGACCTCACTCCTGTCATGTTTTAAATTACTTTCTTATGCCAGTGACACTCAAGCCCTAACCTCGCCTCTGAACTTAGGACTCATGTATCGAACTGCCTTCTTAACGCATCCACAAATATGAGACGTTTTCTCTCCTTGACTTTATTAACTTTACTGGGTTTTGGTGTTTTGTTTTGTTTTTCCATAAGATTGCCAGGTGGGTGTTATCTTGCCATGAAACCTAGCACTTAGTGAGTCATTCAGACCAGAGGCGTGAGGCTCACGCTCCTAACAAGATAGGATTCTTGATTTTTTTTTTAGATTTATTTATTTATTACTATGTATAAAGTATTCTGACTACAGGTATGCCTGCACACCAGAAGAAGGCACCAAATCTTATTATAGATGGTTATGAGACACCATGTGATTGCTGGAAATTGAACTCAGGACCTCTGGAAGAGCAGGCAATGCTCTTAACCTCTGAGCCATCTCTCCAGCCACTCCCCGATCCCAACTCCCAGGATTCTTGAATTTTTAAGATTATTTTTCTGCTTTCAAATAAATGAATTGTGCATATCATGTTTTCCTTGATGTATTTTCCTATGATTAAACTGAAAGCTGCAACAGTGTCATTTATCTTACACATAACCCTGTTCTTATATTGTAGGGACTATGTTTTTCAAGACTGGCTATTGCCAAGACATCAGCACACACAGTGGTACCAATCCCAGGTCATTACTATTATATTGACCCTTAGTCCAAGTCTTTAATAAGCATTTGTCCCTTAGCCTTTCTCTGGTCTGGGCTTTCCTCTGGAAGATCATTTTACAATTCTGATGGCCCATTGGGCAAATGTAGCCAAATGTTAGAAAAGGGGCCAGGGAAGATTGCTCCCTAGTTAAGAGCAACTGCCTGCTCTTCCAGAAGACCTAGATTCAATTCCCAGCACCCACATGGTAGCTCAAAATCAACTTAACTTCAATCCCAGGGGATCTGACACCCTCTTCTGCAGGCACTACATGTGGCACACAAACATACAAGCAGTCAAAACACCGATATACATCCTTTTTTTTGTTTTGTTTTGTTTTGTTTTTTTGTTTTTCGAGACAGGGTTTCTCTGCATAGCCTTGGCTGTCCTAGGCTCACTTTGTAGATCAGACTGGCCTCAAGCTCACAGGGATCCACCTGCCTCTGCCTCCAGAATGCTGAGATTGAAGGCATGGACCACCACACCCGGCTAAATATATATACATACACATATATATGCATATATTTTTTTTAATTTAACAAAAGCAAGCCAGGCATTGTGGCACACACCTTTAATCCCAGCACTCAGGAGGCAGAGGCAGACAGATGGCTGTGAGTTTGAGGCCAGCCTGATCTACAAAGCGAGTCCACGCTAGCCAAGGCTAACACAGAGAGACCCTGTCTCAAAAAAACAAAACAGCAGCAGCAGCAACAACAACAAAACCACAAGCAAAACTACATCTTCCTCTCTTCCTTGATCTCAAACTTGCGTGAGTCACTGGACCTGCAATTCTCTTCACAGCCACAGTCCACTCTGCCTCCCTTCTGCTCCCGCCATTCATCACCACGTCCTACCATTTCCTCAGCAATAGCACACTTTGCTGACATGGTTATGAATCTGGAGCCACAATGATTTGGAGATACTAGTTAACTCAGATTTCCGTGCATATTTTTCCTTATTTTTAAAGCTAGGTGCCATAGTTTGGATCTTAAGTGTCTTCCAAAGCCCCATGCATTAGAGGCTTGGTCCCCACGTTGACAATCCTGGAAAGTGGTTGGACTTTTCCGTGACTATGGTGAAGTACCCGAGGGAAGCAACTTAAGGAAGCATTTGTTTTGGCTCATGTTTTGAGGGTACAATCTACCCTTTAGGAGAGTGATGGCAAAAAGTGGCTCAAGTTGTGGCCAGCAGGAGTGGCAGTAACTGGTCACATTGCCTCCACAGCCAGGAATAAATGCTGATACCCAGCTCACTTTCTCTCTTTTCAGTTTTTATCCTGGGTGGGATTCCCCGCCCCACTGAACTCCCCCTTCAAGAGATGATGCATCCACACTCAGGGTGATCGTTTCTCCTCAGTTCAATTTCTCTGGGAACATCCTCCCAACTACACTGAAAGGCATGGGTCTTGGGTCATTCTATCAAGTAGGCAATGAACGTTAACTAGCACCATGGTAAAAACCTTAAGAAGCAGTCGACCAGGTCTTTAGGTCAGCGGAGGTGCACTCTTGAAGGTGACTCTGGGGGCTCTGCCTTCTTTCTCTTCTATTTCCTGGCCAATGTAACATCCACCCTTGTCATATGACCAAAACACTGGACCAAACCAGTTATGGGCTGGAGCCTCCAAACCATGAACCAAAATAAGCCTTTTCTCTTCCCAAAGTTGATTATCTAAATCAATGGTTCTCAACCTTCCTAATGTTGCAACGCTTTAATACAGTTCTTCATGTTATGGTGACCCTCCAACAACAAAATTATTTTTGTTGCTACCTCATAATTTCGCTACTGTTATGAATCGTAATGTAAATATTTGGGGAGATAGAGGTTTACCAAAGGCATCTCAACCCACAGGTTGAGAACTGGTAATCTAAAGTCTCTTATTACTGTGATGAAAAATAACACATAAGGTTAAAGATACATACTAACTCCTGTGTATAAACGACAATCGTGCTGAGAAAGAAATTAGGGAAACCACACCCTTCATGATAGCCAAAAGTAATATAAAGTGTCTGGGTGTAACTCTAACCAAGCAAGTGAAAGACTTGTATGAAAAAAACTTCAAGTCTCTGAAGAAGGAAATTGAAGATAATATCAGAAGATGGAAGGATCTCCCTTGTTCGTGGATCAGGAGAACTAACATAGTAAAAATGACCATCTTATCAAAAGAAACCTACAGATTCAATAGAATCCCTATCAAAATACCTACACAATTTTTTTTGCTTTGTCTTTTTCAAGACAGACAGGGTTTCTCTGTGTAGCCTTGGCTGTTCTGGACTCGCTTTGTAGACCAGGCTGGCCTCGAACTCACATCGATCCATCTGCCTCTGCCTCCCAAGTGCTGGGATTAAAGGCTTGTGCCACCAAGCCCGGCACCTACATCATTTTTAAAGACCCTGAAAGATCAATTTTCAAATTCATATGGAAAAACAAAAAACCCAGAATAGCTCAAAACAATCCTGTATAATAAAAGATCCTCTGGAGGAATCTCCATCTTTGATCTAAAGCTAAACTATAGAGCAACAGTAAATAAAACAGCATGGTACTGCCAGAGCAATAGGCTGGTTGATCAGTGGAATCAAATTGAAGACTCAGAAGTAACTCCACACACCTATAGACACTTGATTTTAGACAAAGAAGCCAAATCTATACAATGGAAGGCAGCATCTTCAACAAATGGTGCTGGTCTAACTGGATATCTACATGTAGAAAAATACAAATAGATTCATATTTATTACCATGCACAAAACTCAAGTCCAAGTGGCTTAAAGACCTCAACATAAAACCAGATACACTAAATCTGTTAGAAGAAAAAGTGGGGAAAAGCCTTGAACTCATTGGCACAGAAGACAACTTCCTGAACAGAACACCAAGAGCCCAGGTTCTAAGGTCAACAATTAATAAATGGGGCCTCATGAGGCTGAGAAGCTTCTGTAAGGCAGAAGACACTGTCAACAGAACAAAGCGACAGCCTACAGACTGGGAAAAGATCTTCACCAACCCTACATCTGACAAAGGGCTAATATCCACAATATATAAAGAACTCAAGAAATTAAACACCACCAAACCAAGTAACCCAACTAAAAAGTGGGATACAGAGCTAAACAAAGAATTCTCAACAGAGGAATAGCAAATGGATGAGAAACACTTAAAGAAACGCTCAGTATCCCTAGCCGACAGGGAAATGCAAATCAAAACGACTCTGAGATTCCATCTTACGCCTATACTCAAGTGACAACACGTGCTGGCAAGGATGTGGAGAAAATGGAAACACTCCTCCATTGCTGGTGAGAGTACAAACGTGTACAATCACTTTGGAAATCACTCTTGTGCTTTCTCAGGAAATTGGGAATAGTTCTGCCTCAAGACCCTGCCATACCACTCCTGGTCATATAGCTGAAACTTGCTCCACCATACAAAAAGGACATTTGCTCAACTATGTCCATAGCAGCTTTATTTATAATAGCCAGAATCTGGAAACAACCTAGATGTCCCTCTATTGAAGAATGGATAAAGAAACTGTGTTACATTTACACTATGGAATACTATTCAGCTATTAAAAAACAAGGAAATCCTGAAATTTGCAAGCAAATGGATGGAACTAGAAAGGATCATTCTGAGTGAGGTAACCTAGACTCAGAAAGTAAACGGATGGTATACATTCATTTATAACTGGATACTAGCCCACCATGGATATTCTCTGAGAGTCTTCACTCAGCGGGGGATTGGGACAGATGTTGGGACTTGCTATTGCGACTCCAGGTAAGAAAGGTATGGGAGAATGGGGAGATAGAAGGACCCAGAGGGTCCTGGAACCCTACAAGAAGATCATCAAGGCTGATAGATCTGGACCCAGGGCCTGGGGTAGGTGGGGGCGCCGCACTACACAAACTACTGTACCAACCAAATACAATGCATGCAGTAAACCTAGACGCCCACCCCCCCATTTAGATCTAGTCCACGGTCAGTGCATTCTCCACAGTTGTGTGGAGAGAGGAACCTGACTTGGACGTGAACTCTAGTGCCCCCTATAGGCAAGCCCTGGTGACACTCAAAGGAAGGGGAAGCAGGCTATCCAGATGAGACCTGATAGGCTGTGATCATATGGTGGGGGAGGAGGTCCCCTTCTGTCACAGACTTAGGGGAGGGGAATAAGGTGAAAGAGGGAGGGGGGAATGGGAAGATACAAGTGAAGGAATAACAATCAGGATGTAATATGAAGAAATTATTTAAATTTTAAAAAGGAAAGAAAAAAATACATACCAAAATCCCTTTGAAGATGACATTGACCTGATAACCTTAAGAACCTAATACTGAGGCTGTGGAGATGGTTCGTTAGGTCAAGCATTTGGTTTGCAAGGCCAAGGACCCGGATTTGCTGCTCTGAACCACATGAAACCTTGGTGCTGGTTGGAGCACATATGTATAATTTCAGCACTGGGAAGTGGAAACAGGTGGATCCCTGAGACTCATGTCTCAGCTGGTCTAGCCTAATTTGTGAGCTCCAGATCAGTGAGAGACACTGTCTCAACGGAAATGGTGTTTGTGAGGGTAGCACCGGAGGCCTCCACGTGCATGTGCATACCTGGGCACATATATTTAAAAAGAACAAAACTAAATCCGAAGGCTGGAAATGTAGCCCAGAGGCACAGTGCTTAACCTGAAGCTAGCAGCAGATGCTATTAGCAAATCCTTATAATGTTTCTATTCCTCATGGCAACATGACAGTGATGTCCCTCACAATCTCTTACCCAAATGATTGCACTAACTTTTTTATCTATTCATTTATTATCATCATTACTGTTGCATGTGTGCATGATGGGGCGGGCATGCATGCCACCAGTGCATGTCTGGTGATCAGAAGATGACTTTGTGGAGTTTGTTCCCACCTTTTCCATCTCTACATGGGTCTCAAGGCTTGAACTGAGATCAGCAGGCTTTCGTGGCAAGCACCTTTATTCACTGAGCCATCTCACCAGCCCTGTTGGCACTAGTTCTTGAATTCTGTCCAAAGCTGAATGCAAACTTCTTACTAAACAATTCCTTGGGAAGGCCAAAGACTTTGGTGGGGTTTTTTCCTTTATTTGTTGTTGTTGTTGTTGTTGTTGTTGTTTTTGTTTTTCGAAACAGGGTTTCTCTGTGTAGCCTTGGTTGTCCTGGACTCGCTTTGTGGACCAGGCTGGCCTGCAACTCACATCTATGCACCTGCCTCTGCCTCCCATGTGCCACCACGCCTGGCTTTACATTTATTTTTTAATTTTGGTTTATGTATATGCTTCATCTGTGTCGGTGCTGCTCCAGCCTGGCTTTAGTGTTTTCGTATCAGGTTTGAAGCACACTGCATACACCAGAATTTAGTGAATATTTACTGATATAATTATCACAACAAAGGTCCTCTCTGAAAGTTTACTGCAGGAAATGAGCTTTTCAGCGTAATAAACTCTTCAAGGACACTTAATCTCAGCACTTATCATCCTTTGGTTATTATTAAATTACTTCATATACTTGGTAGCAAATTGCTTGATATTCAAAGCGTAAGAACTATAGCTTCCCTCAGTTTATCTTTCTGGATTTCTTTCTTTCTTTTTTTCTTTCTTTTTTTGTTTGTTTGCTTTGTTTTGTTTTTCAACACAGGGTTTCTCTGTATAACAGCCCTGTCTGTTCTGGACTCACTTTGTAGACCAGGTTGGCCTCGAACTCACAGAGATCCACCTGCCTCTGCCTCCCAAGTGCTGGGATAAGAGGCGTACACCACTGAGCCTAGCTTCTTTTTATTTTTCAAGACAGGGTTTCTCTGGGTAGCCCTGGCTGTCCTGGAATTTGCTCTGTAGACCAAGCTGGCCTTGAACTCAGAAATCTGCCTGCCTCTGCTTTCCAAGTGTTGGGATTAAAGGCCCGTGCTACCACCACACCACCCAGCCTGCTTTCAATTTTTTGTTTTGTTTTGTTTTGTTTTTGCTCTTGAGACAGAGTTTCTCTATGTAACAGCCCTGGCTGTCTGCTTTTAAATTTTATTGTTATTATTATTACATCCTGTTGTCAATAGTGGAAAAATTGGAAATTGGTTAAATAAACTGATATGTCCAACTAAACCCTGAGTATCATGCTGGCTATAAAAATGTCATTTCTATCTACTGATATGGAAAGATATTTAGTATATTTGTGAAAAGGAAAAGTTAGCCGCATCAGCATGTATATAAATTGCACACAGATGTGAATTTCATCATATGTTTGCATATGCATTGACATTTCAAATTTTATTAATAGTGGTTATTCTTTAAGAGCAGTACTGGGGAGAAGAAGATTCTCAGTGATGTGAGGACATTTACTTGTTTTTAGCCTTTTTTTTTTTTTACTGAAGGCATTTCAAAAGCAATGTGAGGAATGTGTAAATTTACATTGTACATCACCAATTTTGTGAAAAAAAAAAACAAATATAAAGCCAGTAATTATTTTGTCGCCTAGGAGAAATTTCATCTTTACTATTACCTTTTCCTGGACTTCAATCGAGTTTTCCGAAAGCCACCACACGTTCATCCACTCCTCAACAGTTAGTGGCACCTACTGCACCATAGCCTCTGCTCTAAGCCTACTGCACCTAAGCCTCTGCACCAATGCCCACAACCAGAGGTGCTCCTCACACACTGTGAAGGAAATTGGCAACAACGACACACATAATTTTAATTAGTGGAAAATGCTACGAAATAAAGACCTGAATTTCCAAACGTTGAAATATTCCAATGCAGTATGTCAAGCCATACATACTAATTAGTGAAGCATTATTTTGAATATTATGTTCGACATTTGTATTCTCTCTCTCTCTCTCTCCCTCTCCCTCTCCCTCTCCCTCTCCCTCTCCCTCCCTCTCTCTCTCTCTCTCTCTCTCTCTCTCTCTCCAAGTTAATGGGAAGAATCTTAAAAATAAAAATAGGCAAGGACAGTTGTGCCACCTTAGGCCAAGTGGCGGCTTTTGACCTGCTTCCTCCTCTGTGAAATGGAGTGTTTTAACTTCTCAGGATTGTCACAGCATAACTGTCACAAGTGCCTGGTAAAGGGGGGCAGGGGAGTGGGCCGGGCTAGGCGCCCAAGCAGGCGTAGGGTTGGGTGGCTGGTGTGCAAGCGACAGCGTGCCTGGCCTTGCTGCGGTACCCCCAAGGGTGCACGGAGGATAACGGCAGGGCGTTACGATTTTCACCCGCCTACTTCTGTCCAGGAGGGTCCCTGCAGCTGCACCGCTGGGTACCAAGCGCAGCTAAGGCCACTGGGCCGGGAAGGCTCCTCCACCGGCCGCGCGCGAAGGCCGCCCGCGCGGCGAAACCAAAGCCACTCCCAGCCGCCGACCGTCTCGGCCGACTCCGCTCGAGGAAGCCGGTGACCTCGCCTCCAACTGCGGCTATTCGTTTGAATTCTGGCGCCACTCCCACGCCACGTAGAGCCGAGCGGCCCGCCAGACTCGAAAGAGCCGAGTGGCAGCGTGCCGGCGGGAGCGCGCGCAGAAGATGGACGCGCACGCGACCGGCGGGCGGCGCGCGCCACGCCCCGGAGTGGCCCGGAAGAAAAGAGCCAACTGCGCGCGCTCCCACGCGTTGCTTCGGAGAAAGGCCACGCCTCCAACATGCTCTTGCGTCCAATCGGAACAAGAGGGAGGGGGCAGCCTCGGTCTGGCTCCACGGAGGCTATAAAGGGAGCTGCGGGCCGCGCGGCTCGCTCTTTTCTGTCGGGGACTTCAGGGCTTCTGTCTGTGTGTAGGTGAGTCTGTGGCTTTTGGGTGGGGGGGGGAGCGGGGGCGGCATTTGACCGAGCGAAGTGCGATGGCGCAGGATGAGTTTGGAGGCTTCGCTCGGTGGAGCAGCCTCTGAGGCTTGAGCTTAGAGGGCCGTTGTGATTTTACGATAGGGAGATTTCGGCATTGCAGCGTAGGCCCATTGCAGCGTAGGCCCAGGAGGTTGGGACTAAGCGGCCTAGCAGGCCGCCGGAGGTCTAATTCCTCAAATCCCGACTTGGGAGGGTTCTTAAACATCAGGGCTTGCCAGTGAAGGTTCTAGGAGTTAATGTGATGTTGGGGAATTACTAGTGTCCCCCCCCAAGAGACAACCGATTACACAACGATTCTTTTACAGGGACAATGGCGTCATCATTCTCTGCTGCATCGAAGCAGTCGCAAAGAGATGTCGAGGTAAGGGCGATGCAGCAGTTACCTAGGTGAAGTAAACCGTTGACTTAGTAACAGGAAGTGGTGCTTAAAATGTGTTTCTTTAAACTAGAGGAAGAAGAGAAGCCCTAACCATCAGAGAAAATGTATAGCAGAGAGGAACTTGCTTAAAACGTGACTCTCCTAAAAGGTGTGTACGAAGCATAGCCTTTAATTTTTTTTTTATCTGCATACAGAACTTTTAGTTTCCGCTGTAAACTTCAGTATCTGTCAAGTATTGTGAAACAATGCTTGCCAGCCATTAAATACCTGCAGCTTCATCTATTTTTGCCTATTAAACTTGGAATGGTTATAGTAACGTGGTGGTTATACGGCGTTTATTAAATGTGCATGCGGAAGAGGAGGAAAGGGGGAGGGGAGAAGAGTCCGGCCACGCCCACGTCGCAGATAAAACAATGGCACAGGTAGCTGAGCTGAAGTAGTATAAGTAAATTTGTGATGCCCAAATAGGTTGGTCGGCTGTGAGACGAATTAGACTTCAGTGGTCGTGGTGCCGAGTGCCTTTAATCGCAGGAGCAGGTGGATTGAGTTCACAGGCCAGCCTGGTCTACAAAGAGGAAAGTAGGCTTTTTATGTAGCTAATTGTTCATAGTATTTTTCCCTTGCCAGCAGTGAATGCCAGTCCGTTGAAATTCCTTCCCGCAGCGTGTAAAGAGCCTATACCAGGAGCACATGTGAGTCAGAGTTTGCTTTGTTTTCACAACATAATATCTTCGGTCTGATCTATGATGATCCTATCCCGAACCTGAATTCCTGTTGAAAAACCTTAATTACGGATCTGGCTTCTGAGATAGACCGTTACAAAGACATTGATAGTGTTTTGTTTTAATGTTGGTACTGTTGTAATTTCTTTGTTTTCTTTTTCTAGGGCTTTTCTGGCGTGGGAGAATTAGATGGTGGTAAACATCCAGGAAAACAGAATATACAGTACTGGGTGCTAGGGCAGGGTCTCTGCATCCGTGGCTGTCTGAGCTCATTCTACCTGCCTCCCAAGGGTCAAGGCCGCTGTCTCTTATGACTAGAACATAGGCTCCTGCTTCTTAGCACAAATCGTGTGCAATAATTGCAGGGAGGTAATCCTACTGCATTTAACAGGGATTGGATTAGAGCTGGGTTAGTTTGGAGTGATAAAGTATGGTTAAGACCATCTAGTGGACAGAACAGCATCTAGTTCGGCCTGGGAGAGTTGTGGGTTTATTAATTGTTCAAATGTGGTTCTGACCTCGAGTCACTTTCTGCTCTTTATTTCCGGTCTATGGAAATGAGATGACCTGTAGTTGCATGCTAACTGAACAGAATGAATGCAATTGCCTGCACCCATTTAAAACAGCTGACCAGTTTTTGTAATATAAAATTTGTCATGAGCCACTCTTCCTTATCCTGCAGAGATCACTGTTGTGAATGCTGAAATAAACATGCAACTGTAAATATTTCTTCCGATTCTTTATTTGTCAACAATGGTATCGATGGAACAACCAGACAGCGCTGGTACAGTTTAGTCTACTTATATGGTGATTAAGATTTAAAGGTATCAATCTACTAATTAGCACAATTATGTGCATTATCTGTATCCCTCTGGAATTGATGGCACAAGTGTAAAGATTAGAAATATGCTGCTGTTCTAGCTTGCTAAATCCTTACTGGTGCACTGTATTGAGTGACTCAGCCTGGGGTTCAGTTTCCTGACAAAGTCTCAAATTGTCCTGGCACTTAATATAGCTGGCTGGCCTCAGGTCTGCCTGTCTCAAGTTTGCCCAGTTGTAGGTAGGCTTGTAATTGCTGTGCTTTATAGTTTGCATTTCAGTTGACTTGGCCTGCACTTAGAAAGGTCTAAACCAAAAAAAATCCTTGCCCTACCCAGTTAACACTGATTTTCACAAGAAAATTAGGTCTTAGTGCTTAAGGTCATTCATTTATCCTGGAGTTTTTATGACTACTGAGTGTGGTTTTCTTTCTGTATAGTTAGCTTTTGGTACCTTTCACAGTAAATCTAAAGTGGGTTGCCTGTGAATATATATTTCCTTAATGGATTCTTTGTACCATTGCCTGTGAGCCTTAATGCCAGTACCATGTTTGTCGTTGAAGCATGTCTTCAAGTCCAGGCAGGTATTGTCATTTTAAGCTCTGACAATCAGGGTCTCCTGACTCCAAGCACATTTCCCTTTAGGTTAAAGTTTCATTTGGGGCTGGAGAGATGGCTTGATTAAGAACACTGGCTGCTCTTCCAGAGGTCCTGAGTTCAAATCCCAACAACCACATGGTGGCTCATTGGAAATTTCTGCTTTTTACTGGCTTTGCTGTTTGGGAAGTTTGGCTTTTCTTACATGCAATAGTGTTTTGTCTGTACGCCTGTGAGGGAGTTACAGTTGTGAACTACCATGTGGATGCTGGGAATTGAACCGGGTCCTCCTGAAAAGCAGTCAATATTGAGCCATCTCCAGCCCCTTGGTTTTGTTTTTTTTTTCTCAAGATGTTTTGGTGCTGAGAGTTGAGTCCTGGCACTTGGTACATGTGCTACAGCCCTTACTGTTGGGGTTTTGCTGCTATTTTAACTTCCCCTCTCTAGCACTGCTTTTGCTGTATCACATGGGTTATTTATTGTATCCTTTATTTGAAGAAAGTCATAATCTTCCCTATTGGCTTCCTCGTTGATTCACTGGCTATTCAAGAATAAGTTACTGAATTTCCATTTAAAAGCAAAATAAGGAAACACCTGAGAAGTCTAAAGCAGCAAAACACTTGAGCTTAGCTTGGGGCCAACTTGGACAGCAGTGAGACTCCCAAAGTAAAAATAGGCACATTTACAAATGATTAGTGGACAGCTGTATGAAAAGTGAGGGAAACAAGTTTGTGTAGAGTCCCTAATCCTTGCCTTTCTCTGCTTGACTCCGTGTCTAATAGGCTTTATGAATTGTCTTTTGAGGACTTAGAGAATAGTTAAATGTTTCATTTCATTGGCAAATTTTGTAGACCCAGAACAGCCAGATACTAGCACGCCTTTAATCCCAGTAGGGAGGTGTGGATCTCTTGAGTTCCAAGGCCAGTCTACAGAGCAAGTTCCAGGGCTGCACAAACACTAAGAACATTGAAGGCACATTGACCTTTTATCCAAGCTGGCTAACAGTTAAAAGCACAACAGTATTGCGAAATGGATTTGTTTTAGCCGTCTGACCTCTACAGTTGTTTCCTTGAATTCTAATGGACTTTTAAAAAGTGTTTTGGTTTTTCAAGACAGGGTTTCTCTTACAGTCCTGGCGGTCCTTGCACTCAAAGAGATCCCCTTGCCTCTACCTCCCCAGGGCTGGGATTAAAAGCGTGCACCACCATGCCCAGCTAATGGGTTTTAATATATTTAGTTGTTATAATCCAAATTATGCACACCTTGTATGTAGTAGTCTGCCAAGAAGTGTTGCTAGAGGCGCAGGATACCAAGAAAAATCAAAGGCAGCCCTACAGAAACAGGAAACACAAGTGCAAAGTTTACTGGTTGATTAGTTTGGGAGAGGGTCCCACTATACATACCTGGAACTTAATGGCAGTTTTTCTTCAATTGTGATGACAGGCATGTGCCACCATACTAAAATAATCCTTTCTAGGGCTGGAGAGATGGCTCAGTGGTTAAGAGCACCGACTGCTCTTCCAGAGGTCCTGAGTTCAATTCCCAGCAACCACATGGTGACTCACAATGATCTGTAATGTGATCTGATGCCCTCTTCTGGCCTGCAGGGGTACAAGAAGGCAGAGCAATGTATAAATAAATAAGTAAATAAATAAATCTTTAAAAAATAATAATAATCCTTTCTAGCAAAGGAATGAACTGAGTCAAAGCCAGTTCAAGATTAGGAAAAATACTGTTAAGCCTAAGGAGCACTATGCAGGCATAAACCACAGTGTAGTTTATAATCTGCTTGTGATAAATTGGGGTAACAAAAATATAAGGGTGAATACATTATGATTTTTGAGCAGAACTGCTCAATTTGTAGAAAGGTGGTATTTGCTTCTGTAAATTGCATTTTTTAGTAACACATGATCAGAAGTTAATGTATTATCATTCATTGCCTGGATGAATTTTGTGTATGTCTGTCTGTGGGATGGGGGTTGGGTGATATGTGAGTGCAATTGCCCTTTAAGCCTAGAAGAGGTCTTCTGTAACGGGCTAGAGACTGTTGTGAGCTTGCTTATCTGAGAGCCGGGAACTGAACTTGAGCCCTCTGAGAGAGCAGTAAGCAGTAAGCACTTTAGTTTCTTTGGTTTTTTTTGTTTGGTTGGTTGGGTTTTTGTTTGTTTGTTTGTGTGTTTGTTTTTTTCTGAGACAGTTTCTCTGTGTAATCTTGGCTGTCCTGGACACACTCTGTAGACCTCAGACTCCCAGAGATCCGTCTGCCTCTGCCTCGGCCTCTGCTGGCTGTGAGCCGCCACCACCACGTGTCTAGCACACTTAACCACTAAGCCATCCCCATCATTGACTGGATGATTTATACCAGAACAAGGAACAAGTCCAGAAGGTCATCATTTTAGTGGAACTAAATTTGAAAGCTCAATATTTTATACTTAAAATTATTATCCATTAAACTCAATAAATCAAACCTTTTAATACACACTGGATGAGATTTTTTCACCAAGTCCTCTTATTTACAAATGCTGACTAGGTACTTCTTTTAGTTAAAAGGCTAATGCTGTCAGGCGTGGTGGTGCACTCCTCGAGACAGAGGCAGACAGATAACTGAGTTTAAGGCCAGCCTGGTCCAAGGCTACATAGAGAGACACTGTCTTGAAAAACCAAAAACTTAAGGGGGGTGGGGGGGCGCTAACGCTAGTTATCATGTGGGATCTTGAGATGTTAGCTTGTTAAAGAACTAGAGACTCAAGTATAAAACAAGTCAGGTGATAGCAGCACAGTCTTTAATACCAGCTTTTTGTTTTTTGGCTTTTTGAGACAAGGTTTCTCTGTGTAATGGCCCTGGCTGTCCCAGACTCACTCTGTAGACCAGGCTGGCCTTGAACCTAACAGCGATCTGCCTGCCTCTGCCCCCCCCCCCCAAATTCTGGGATTAAAGGCGTGCACCACCACCGCCCAATCGCAGCACTTTGGAGAGAGGCAGAGGCAGGCAAATCTCTTGAGTTTTAAGACCAGCCTGGTCTACAGAGTGAGTTCCAGAACAGTCAAGGCTATACAAAAACCCTGCCTTGAAAAATCAAAAAACACTTAATGGGTGATGTGCGCCCACTATAATAGTAAAATAAATACGCTTTTAGAATTTATGTACCTTGCTTTGGTAACTTTAGCCAACTGCAGTACATTTGCTCCCCTGCCTTGTGTCAGGCTTCCAGATAATCTTAAAACATAGGAGGTACAAATCTACCATTTGGTGCTTTCTAAAATTAGTTCTATTGCCAGAAACCTAATCTGCACAGTGCTGGTTTCTCAGTCAAGTGTCCTCGGAACTGACTAGGACACCGTAACAGCTTGCTGCTTGCAGTATATATATGAGCTTCTGACTGGTTTCATGGCTTTCTCTCCAGTTTCCCAGCGGGGATTAAGAGCACTTACCAGATTTTTGTTTGTTTTGTCTGGAGACAGTCTCACTGCAACTCAAGCTGGTTCAAAATCATGACAATCCTAACTCAAGATTTTAAGTACTGTGATTTGTTTGTTTCGAGACAGGGTTTCCCTGTGTAGCCTTGGCTGTCCTAGTCTCACTTTGTAGACCAGGTTGGCCTCGAACTCACAGTGATCCTCCTGCCTTTGTCCGGCAGTACTGTGATTTTATAGGCTCATTCTGGCCTTAGAACCCATAGAATCTTGGCCTGCTTAGCTTCCGCCTTTTTACTCCTAACAGATTTTCCTTCCCAAAGCTTGGTTCTAATCTGAACAAACTTCCAGTGCAGTGTGTAACACTAACAATGTTGCCAGCGTTCTTGGCCCACACTATTGACCTTTAGTGTGTACAGAAATCAGCTAGAGTCTAGATTTGTCCTCAATTTCTAGAAAGTTATGAACCATCAAGAGGCAGGGGGAAGCCAGGTGGTGATGACGCACGCCTTTAATAGCAGCAGAGGCAGGTGGATCGCTGTGAGTTCGAGGCCACCCTGCTTTACAAAACGACTCCAGGAGAGCCAAGGATACACAGAGAAACCCTATCTCAAAAAACCTAAAAAAAAAAAAAAAAAGGCAGGGCGAAAGGATAACTTTTCTATATGAGAACCAGAATGTTTAGGCTCATTCAGTTCCTTATCTCCTTCCCTCATCACTAGTCCACTGCTCGGGTCTCAGAGTGCCTGGTAGTTGAGTCTGACATCGTTATACCAGGAAATAAGTATTTAATCTAATTGAATCTTAAATGGTTCCCAGGTTGCTCGGTTCTTATCTGATGGTGCCCCTATGGCTCCTTTACCTATCTGGTTGTCTTCAGGGAGATAGATTTGCTTCAACACGTGCCTCCACTATAATTCTCTCTACCATAAAGCCCACAGCAATGGCCTCAAATAAGTGACCTTGAACTAAAATCTCTGGCTTTTATTGATTTCTGTCAACTTGACAGAAATATATCTAGGAAAAGAGCTTTTTGTTGGTTTTTTGTTGTTCTTGTTTGTGTTTTGTTGTTGTCATTTTTTTGAGACATGGTTTCTCTGTGTAGCCCTGGCTGTCCTGGACTCACAGCGATCCACCTGCCTCTGCCTCCCAAGTGCTGGGATTAAACGCATCCACCACCATACCCAGCTGAGAGCTTTTAATATTTGTTTGTTTTGGCTTTTGAGTCAGGATCTCTATATCTGGCTGTCCTAGAACTTAATTTGTAGGCCAGGCTGACTACAAACTCACCTGTGTCTGCCTCCTGAGTGCTGGAATTAGAGCCATGTGCCACCATGCCTGGCTGGAAGAGAGAATCTTAACTGAGAAAATGCTTTCTTAGAGTTGGCCTATAGGCAAGTCTTTTTTTTTTTTTAACGGTCTTATTTATTTAGTGTATACAGTGTTCTCCCTGCATGTACACCTGCATACCAGAAGAGGGCATCAGACCCCAGTGTAGATGGTTGTGAGCCACCATATGGTTGTTGGGAATTAAACTCGGGACCTCTGGAAAAGCAGACAGTTCTCTCAACTGCTGAACCATCTCTCCAGCCCCTATAGGCAAGTCTTTAGGGCATTTTCTTGATTAATGATGGATAAAGGAGGGTCCAGCTCACTGGGGCAGTATCACCCCTGGGGAGGTGGGCCTAGGGAGTGTAAAAAAACGAGCTGAGGGGGCTGGAGAGATGGCTCAGTGGTTAAGAGCACTGCCTGCTCTTCCAGAGGTCCTGAGTTCAATTCCCAGCAACCACATGGTGGCTCACGACCATCTATAATGTGATCTCATCATACTGTATACATAATAAATAAATCTTTAAAAAAAAAAGAAAGAAAGAAAGAAAGAAAAAGAAAACGAGCTGAGCTGAGTGGCTGGTGGCAGTCTCTGAGCTGAGGGCAGCCAAGACTACACAGAGAAACCCTGTCTTGGGGGCTTGGGGTGGGAGGAAGCTGAGCCAGTGGGCATCATTCCTCCATGGTTTCTGCTTCAGCTTCTGCCAGGCGTTCCGCCCTGACTTCCCTCAGTGATGGAGTGGCCTGAGCGTTGTAAACTGAGGTAAACTTTCCTCCCCAAGTTGCTTTTGGTCACGGTGTTTTATCACAGAAACAGAAACCCTAACTAAGACAAGCCATTAGCTAAAATAAACTCCCTAGAAGACATTTTTAAAAATAATTATTTGCCGGGCGGCAGTGGCGCATGCTTTTAATCCCTGCACTCAGGAGGCAGAGGCAGGCGGATCGCTGTGAGTTCAAGGCCAGCCTTGTCTACAAAGTGAGTCCAGGACAGCCAGGGCTACACAGAGAAACCCTGTCTTGAAAAAACAAAACAAAAAAATATTTGAAAATCTTAACATTAAGACTGTACATTCAGGGGCTGGAGAGATGGCTCAGAGGTTAGGAGCACCACCTGCTCTTCCAAAGGTCCTGAGTTCAATTCCCAGCAACCATATGGTGGCTCACAACCATCTACAATGTAATCTGATGTCCTGTTCTAGTGTGCAGGTTCACATGGAGGCAGAACACTGTACAATAATAAATAAATAAATCTTAAAAAAAAAAAAGACTATACATTCAGGCCTAGTGTGATAGCCCACACCTATAATCCCAGAGGCTGGTGGATTGCTGTAAATTCGAGGCCAGCATGGTCTACAAAACGAGTTGAGGACAGCCAAAGCTACACAGGGAAACCCTATCTCAGGGCCGAAAAAAGACTATGCATTCAGGGTCTGACAAGATGGCTTAATTGGTAAACGCTACCCACCCTGATGACCTGAATTCAATCCTGAGAACCCGCCCGCCCTACTCCTCAACCTAAGTTGCCTCTGACCTCTGCAGTTGCAGCATGGTGTTCATGCATGTGCACACACACACACACACACACACACACACACACACACAGGCGAATCGCTGTGAGTTCGAGGCCAGCCTGGTCTACAGAGTGAGTTCCAGGGTAGCCAAGGCTACACAGAGAAACCCTGTCTCAAAAAACCAAATAAATAAATGAAAGAGGAGAAAATTACTTCATAACAAGGGAAGGTCTGGGGATGTAGCTGAGTGGTAGAAAGTCCTGGGTTGAAGCCTCAATACCACAAAAAGGGAGGAGGATGAATATATTTGCTAACTGTACGTCTGGCAATATTAAGAATATATAAGAATCTCAAATAACTCAATACCAAAACCCCCACACGATCTAATTTCTTGAAATGGAAAATAGGACCAGCCAGTAAAGGCACTGTTGCCACACCAATGTGACCACCTGAGTTTGTTCCTCAGATGCCACAGAGAACAACTCCTGCCCATATCCATGTTCTCATCATACATTCGTGAATAATAAAAATAAAGTTAGAAAGTTTAGGGCCTGTTTGTGTTGCCTGATACCTTGTCTCAAAGTTAAAAACAAAAATAAATAAATAAACAAACAAACAATGAAATGGGATAATGTGAGAGAGAGGAAGAGAAAGAAAGTAAAAGGGTGAGTACACATGACAAATGTGGTGTGTGTGTAACTGAACTTAAGCAAAGAGCATTTAGATTTATTGAGGAAAAGTAAAAGGATTCCTGAGAGTGGGAGGAGTTCCAAGGAAGGAAGCCATTTGGAGCAGAAAGTATAGCAGAGAAAGAAAGTACAGTTCAGAGCAAACATGGGTCCAGTGTGCCTCCACCTTCATGGGTGCAATCTCGGTCCGCTGGGCTCAGGCAGAGGTCAGGGGAGACCTCCAAGTGATGTGCTCCCTTCAGTGTAATGAACTCCTTGTTTTTGGTGGGCTTAACTCAGGAGGCTAGGGTTCTAGAAAAATCAACAATCCCCAAAGCCACCCCAGTTCACTGTCTCATACCTAAGTATAAAGAAATGCAGGACGGGCTGGAGAGATGGCTCAGAGATTAAGACTGCTCTTCCCAAGGTTATGAGTTCAATTCCCAGCAACCACATGGTGGCTCACAACCATCTACAATGTGATCTAATGCCCTCTTCTGGCATGCAGGCCTTCATGCAGGTAGATCACTGTATACATAATAAACAAGAAAGAAAGACAGGACACCAAGGCTGTTACACAGAGCAACCCTATCTGAAAAAACAAAACAAATGCAGGACAAGCAGTGAGCCGAATGTAGATTTATTAGGGAAAATTGGGAAAGAACTCCCAAGAGAAGGGAAAGCCTCCAAGTGAGGAAAACCCAAAACCAATCAATTTGTACCATTAACATGTGCTAGAAGAAAAATCAAAAAAGATTACACTTCTCAGAAGAAGATATGCAGGCTGCCTGCAAGCATATGAAAAAAAAAAATAACAACAACAACTTATCATTACTAGGTTAGGTAATTACTAATTAACATGTAAATGGAATGCAAAACAAAGAGCTATCTCACCCAGATCAGCCTGGTTGTTATCAAAAAGACAAGAACAGAGATGCTAGCAATAGGAATACTATGAGATGCTCCTGATGCGGATGTGTGCTAAAACACTCCTTGTTACACAGGAAGTCTTCAGCAACCTAGAAATGGAACTTCCGTGGGATCTAGCAATCCCAACAACCAAAAGAAGCATTCGTAGCGGTGTGTTGATTGCAGTATCCACAACAGGTATGATGGAATCATGTTACATACCCTTTGACAAACGACAGATTCCATTGCTGTCAAAATGTCAAAATGTGCATGCCTGTAAGCCTGGCACTTAGAAGGAAGAAGCAGGAAGTGCCAGAGTTAAAAGGGCATCCTCAACTTCGTACTGAGTTTAAGGCTAGCCTGAGGGAAATGAGATCCTGTCTCAAAAATAAACAGATATCAAAAAGAAAGTTTGAAATTTTTCTATTTGGAAGAACAGGATGGCATTGGATTGGAATGTGGGTGAAATGAGCCAATAGTCTCCGGCAAGTATGGTCCTGTTGCTTGGCTAACCACTTATTTACTTTTTTCATTTTGTGATGATGAACTAACCCAGTGCTTAGTACATGATAGGCACATGCTCCACCACTGAGGTTTTGGGGGGTTTTTTGTTTGGTTGGATGGTTGGGGTTTTTTGTTGTTGTTTTTGTTTGGTTGGTTTTGGTTTTGTTTTGGTTTTAGGGGGTGTTTTTTTGTTTGTTTTGGTTTTGGTTTTTTGGTTTTTTGAGACAGGGTCTCTCTGTGTAGCCCTGGCTGTCCTGGACTCACTTTGTAGACCAAGCTAGTTTCAAACTCACAGAGATCCACCTGCCTCTGCCTCCTGAGTGCTGGGGATTAAAGGCATGCGCCACCACCACCCAGCTTTTGTTTTATTTTTTAAAGATGTTCTTCATATGCTAGTTTCAAACTCATGAGCTCAAGTGAATCTCCCCCTGTCACTAAAGCAGCCAGGACTAGAACTCATTACATCACTGACAAAGCTACAAAGCTAAATATGACAACCAGGGGGCCAGGGGAGAGAGGCGTACCTACTCTACAAGTTCGGCTCTGTGTCGTCCCACAATTAGGACAGCTCAGAATTATTTACTTCAAACCTCAGAAGTTATTTTGTTGTCATCTTCAGGTGCTGCATTTGAAACAGACAAAGGAAACCTAGAGTGAAATAATTAGTAAGACAAAGCTAATCAAAAAGCAGAGATGAGAGCATTGCTGTGAGTTCGAAGCCAGCCTGGTCTACAAAGTGAGTCCAGACCAGCCAAGGCCACACAGAGAAACCCTGCCTCGAAAAACAGAACAAAACCAGGGATGAGAATTTCACAAATAGCCACATAGATTGTGGGCTAAAAACTGCCATGGAATTTCATGCAGAGCGTGGCACAGGAAGGAAACGGAAGGAGTGACTTTCTGATGACAGATTTGCAAAGAAATAAAGCAACCTTCAGGAAAGAATGAGATGAGGAATTTAACAAGTGTAATAGGGATTTTTAGCTGACACTGTGGAACTTGGGGAAACAGAATTGACCTTGAACAGTTACAGGTTTGCCTCTCGGTGTTAAAAATGTCAACCGAGTCTGAATACTACTGATCTGAATTAGGTTAACCGTATAGTTAGTTCTTCATTATTCTCCTACTGTGCTTATCAGCTTGGGAGCAGAAAACAGATAACCACCTTAATCAAATTTAGGAATAAATCACGTAGGAGGATCAGAGCAAGAATGGTCAAGGGTATTGAGGACACAGGAAAAGTGTTCAAAGCATTGGCCTTGTGATCCAAGATGGAGGATCTAGGAGTGACAGATAAAGTTGTGCTAGAAAACTAAAAACTATCCCAGGTAAGAGTCAGCATTAGAAGCCAGGCGGCGGTGGCGCACGCCTTTAATCCCAGCACTCGGGATACAGAGGCAGGTGGATCGCTGTGAGTTCGAGGCCAGCCTGGTCTACAAAGTGAGTCCAGGACAGCCAAGGCTACACAGAGAAACCTGATCTGGAAAAACAAAACAAACGAGTAAGCATTAGGTGTGCCACAGAAAGGTGCCGGTGAAAACTAAACTGGGACCCTCCCTAATCCTGCCCCAGAGCAGCCCTCGGCCTATCCTATTGGATTGCTGGCTTGTCTTTCTCCAGCTCTGAAGTGTGACTTCCTCGAAAACCGACTACGTCACAGCCACGTGCTCTATAAACTCAGTGGGCAGGGCATTATAATGATGCGCACGGATGGCGCGGAGAGGTGCCCTTCGCTCACACTGAATTAAGGCGTGTCTCTGTGTATTTTTGACTGTTAATTACGGAGCCCCAAGAGAGCCAGACACTACCAGATTCTGATACTGTCATTGCTATTGCGAAATCTCCTGTCTGGGTGTTTTGTAAAAATTACTCCCCAGTTATCTCTGGTTGGCTAATAAAGAAACTGAAGAGCCTATGACTGGGCAGAGGAGACAATAGGCGTGGCTCCTGTTCTCCAGTCTAGGGGTCCCAGTGGGAGACAGGGAGGAAGAAAAGGAGGGAAGAAGGAACGGAGGGAGAGGGAGAGAGAAACAGAGACAGAGACAGATAGGCAGGCAGGCAGGCAGCAACAGACAGACAGACAGGCCGGCCTCAGGGCGTCAACGTGTACAGGACACTCAACAGTACCAGCATGGAGCACCTGGCTGTGAAGTAGCCAGGCTAGCATAGTCGAGTTAGAATAGATCGATATCTGCCCAGTTGTGATGCTTGAAGCTTATTATAAATGTAACGGGTCTCTGTGTCATATTTGGAAGCTAGAGTGGACAGAGGAAAAAACAGTTAATGGCAACAGTGGTATGTTTTAAATTCTCTGAATCAAGGTTGGGCGTGGTGGCACACGTCTTTAATCCCAGCACTCGGGAGGCAGAGTCTTACGCATTACTGTGAGTTCAAGGCCAGCCTGGCTTACAGAGCGAGTCTAGGACAGGCAAAGCTACACAGAGAAACCCTGCCTCAAAAAACTGAAAGAAAAAAAAAAAAAGAAAACGAAAAGAAAAGCTGGAAGCTGGAAGCTGTGGAGTATATATACAACCTGTGTATATTACCTCCAAATTCACTTGGTAACACACCTTCAAAAGAAATGCACAATGGCCTGGAAGTTTTCACCAGTGATGAAATCCAGAAATCAAAGTAAAGAGGTACCCAAATCTTATTTTTTTATTTTTTATTTTTGAATAATTATTTTTATTTCGTATGTATGGGGTTTTGGCTTGCCTGTATGTCTGTGCACCATGTGCATGCAGTGCCTGAAGAGGCCAGAAGAGGGTGTCAGATCCCCTGGAACTGGAGTTACAAGCACTTGTGGCTGCCACGTCGTCGCGCTGGATGAACAACCAGTGTCATCACTGAGCCATCTCTCCAGTCCCAGAGAACTTCAGTGTTTGGTGCCTCACTGTTGTAACTACATTTACTAGATACCAATGACAATTTCTGAACCGTACTTTTTCCTTTTTCTTTTTCTTTCTTTCTTTCTTTCTTTCTTTCTTTCTCTCTCTCTCTCTCTCTCTCTTTCTTTTTTATGTTTTTGGAGGCAGGGTTTCTCTGTGTGACAGCCTGGCTGTCCTAGACTTGCTTTGTAGACCAGGCTAGCCTTGAACTTACAGAGATCCACATGTCTCTGCCTCCTAAAGGCTGGGATTAAAGGCATGAGGCACCATGCCCAGGCCTTCTGAACCATAATCTTTTACAAAAATAGGTAATTTATTTGACCTGAGTTTTTATTATTGGTAATATTTGTATTGTGATAACGGGAAGCTAATTCATTTATATGTTACATTTAAATTTTAAAAATAAACCAGGCATGGTGGTGCATGCCTTTAATCCCAACACTTGACGGGCAGAGGCGGGAAGACCTCTGTGAGTTCGAGGTCAGACTACTCTATACAGTGAGTTCCAGGACAGCCAGGGCTAATGTAGTGGACCTGCCTTGAAAAATCCCATAAGTCTCAGGTGTGGTGGTGAACATCTTTAATTCCAGCCACAGAGTCAGAAGGATCTCTGTCAGTTTAAGGCTAGCCTGCTCTACATAATAAATTCCAGACCGGTGATGTGGTGGTGCACACCTTTAATCCCAGCCTTTGGGAGGCAGAGGCAAGCAAATTGCTGTGAGTTTGAGGTCATCCTGGTCTACAAAGCCTAGGACTGCCAAGATAACACAGAGAAACCTTGTCTTGAAAAACTAAAAAAAAAAAGAAAGGAAAAATAAATGAGTAGACAAAAATTTAAAAGTGGGATGTTAGGCCAATCTGGCTGCAACATCTGTCTTCACCCCATTGATGGCCGGGGTTGATTTGGCTGATCTGGCTGGCTGGGCATGTGTTGCCTTCCTCCCTGACCATTCCATGTGCGTCCTTCCCGAAGCTGCACTTTCGGTGGGAGACAACGACCTTCCTGTAATACAGGAGGATCGGTCTTCTGTTAAGGGTATACGAGTAACTGCGCTCCCCTGCTAGGACCTCCAATGTCCATTTGTAGGAGAAGGTAGCAGAACTTAGGGTAGTCAAACTTCCAAGACTCTAGACACATCCAAATGAAGAAGCCGTAAAAAGAGAATAACATTCCCCTCCATTTCCCTTAATAGAAGTTAAGTAGGGTTTTGGTTGTTTTCTTTTTTGGGGGGGAGGGGTTTGAGACAAGGTTTCTCTGTGTACCCTTGCCTGTCCTGGACTCACTTTGTAGACCAGGCTGGCCTCGAACTCAGAGATCCACCTGCCTCTGCCTCCCGAGTGCTGGGATTAAAGGCGTGCGCCACCACGGCCGGCTTGGTTGTTTTCTTGGGATGTGGATGTTTATTTTCTGTGGGAGTTGGTTATAAGTTATTATCGATTATTTTTTTCCAAGACAGGGTTTCTTTGTGTAGCTGTGGCTGTCCTAGACTAACTCTGTAGACCAGGCTGGCCCTGAACTCACAGGGATCCACCTGCCTCTCCCTCTAGAGTGCTGAGATTAAAGGTGTGCAACACCAAACCCAGCGTTATTGTTAATCTTATTTTGAGAGAAAACGAGATTGGACTCAGGGATGTCTCTCTTTTCCTTTATCTTTCTTTCTTAGGTATGGAGATAGGGGTTGAAAAAAAAAAAGAAGAAGGAATATAGAAAAATATAGGGATGACAGGACATAAAGGTTATTGAACCCACTCCTCAACTTAAGGCCTTAGCTGTTGTTGTTAGTTTAATTCATTGGTATAGAATTTTGTATCTTGATGCCAAATAAGTTCAATTTTAATATGTTGGTATAGAATTCAAATTGAAATTATTCTTCACAGCCGGGCATGGTGGCACATGCCTTTAATCCCAGCACTTGGGAGGCAGAGGCAGGTGGATTGCTATGAGTTTGAGGCCAGCCTGGTCTACAAAGTGAGTCCAGGACAGGTTTCAAGAAACCCTTCTCGAAAAAACAAAAAGATAAATATTCTTCACATACATTAAATATATTTCTACTCTAATAGAAGGTAGTATACCCACATAACTCAATTATAATGAAAGGTTTACTCCCAATACTTTGAAGGTGCTATTGCAGGCTCTTTAGGATAATTAAGTAATACAAGTTAATTGTAAGTTGATCAACTCATGGTCATGTCAATTACTAGTCTATTTTTATCACAGAGAATATACACCCTAAGTTCATAACAGATACATATGATTCTATAGATAGAAAAGGTAAAATAGATACGGTCTTCAAAAGCTTCAGAGACCTACAGAGTATGGCACTTAAAGATGTTTTTATTATGTCAGGCATGGTGACACATGCCTTTAATCCCAGCACTCCAGAGGCAAAGGCAAGTGGATCTCTGTGAGTTTGAGGGCAGCCTGGTCTACAAAGTGAGTCCAGGACAATCAAGGCTACACAGAGAAACCCTGTCACGAAAAAGTAACAACAACAAAAAGATGTTTTTATTAATTTAAAGATTCTTTGACAACAAGACAAGTTAACTCCTGGCAACACCCAGCCTACCTCAGAGAAGATGAATATCAAAGAACCTCCTTATGGAGATGGCTTCAGATGTGGCAAACCAGCGACTGGGCAAAATGTCCTTATTTCTCCTACAGACAGAATTCTGCATAAAAGTAGGCAAGCTTGGATGCAGGCAGAGTCAACAGCTAAACTGTGCCAAAACAGGATAAGCAAGTCCTCAATAGTTCCTGATTCACCAATATGTCTGCCAGATATAATGGGCTGGAAGGCTGAAGATGGCTGGGTGGTGGTGGCGCATATCTTTAATCCCAGCACTCTGGAGGCAAAGGCAGATGGATCCCTGGGAGTTCGAGGCTAGCCTGGTCTACAAACAAGTCCAAGACAGCCAAGGCTACACAGAGAAACCCTGTCTTGAAAAAACCAAACCAACAAACAGAAGGCTGAAGACGATGCTCCCATGTTATAGAGAATTTTGGGTGACTGTCTGGGCAGCAAACTATCTCTGTCATCTTCTCATTTTGGAAGCTGCTAGCTTGTACTTTCTGTTTACTCACTAATTAATTTTACTCCTTCTCAAGTCTCTAATGGGGTTGAAAACCAGATAGTTTAGTTTTACAATGAAGCTTAGTTGTTTAGGGGTTAAGATGTTTTTTAACTCTAAATAGAAGTTTTTAGGTTGATAGAGATGAAATATGATAGATATTGATTTACATTCAGAGTTGTAGACTCACCAAGATAGGAAAGATGTTTTCTCCAAGATTGCCAAATACAAATAGGCAAAACACTATGAATATAACTTTTATATAATTCCTAATTGTCTCATGGTCCTTCTTGCTGTATGTAATTTAGTGTGTGTGTGTGTGTGTGTGTGTGTGTGTGTGTGTGTGTGTAATAATATAAATGCATATGTAAAGGTAAAAAAATAATTAACAAATTAAAAGTGAATAAAAAACATTTCTCAAGGAACTGGCAAGATGGCTTAACAGGTAAAGACACTTGCTGTCAATCCTAACAACCTGAGATTCATTCCTGGGACACATGGAGGAAGGAAAGAACCAAGTCTTGCAAGTTGTCTATTGACCTCCACACATGTGCCCTGGCACATACCTACACACACACACACACACACACACACACACACACAATCTAATTTTTAAAAATTTAAAAATAGCAGTTTGACATCTCCAAAAATATCAAAACAGTTTTGAAACTTGTGGATCCATTTTGACATATATGATTATAGCTCTTTAATGCAGGGTGAGGAGGCGGGAGGAGGGCAGATTAGGAGTGTTGAGACATGGCTTCATAGACGTCAGACTGGCTGAACGCTATATAGCTGAGGCTGGTCTCCTGCCTCCACCTCCCAAGGGCTGGGACTACACCAGGATCAGCATTGCTTTCCTTAAGGCTGTTGTTTGGTTTAAAGATGATCAACTTTGTTTTGGTATTAAGTCATCTAAATAGGTTAGCTGTGTGATGATTCAGAAATAGACACAGGTTTGAGCTCATTTGTTCATTAGATAAATGTGCACTCAGTGGTTAGCATGTGCAGGCGCTGTTCTAAGATGGCAGGGAACCAAATAGATAAGAACTCCTATGTCTGTTTTAGAAGGAGAGGGAGGACACTACATTAGAGCATCATGTGCCACCAAATGAAAACTGATGTAAAAATAGAATATGGGCTTTTAGGGTGGGTTTTAAGAGGTCATTGTTATTGTTACTTTGGGAAATTAAAAACGGACTCTAACACTTGCTAATTTAGCAAATTATTACACAATTGGAAATTATTGCCGGGCGTGGTGGTGCACACCTTTAGTCCCAGCACTCAGGAGGCAGAGGCAGGCAGATCACTGTGAGTTTGAGGCCAGCCTGGTCTACAAAGCAAGTCCAGGACAACCAAGGCTACACAGAGAAACCCTGTCTCGAAAAAAAAAAAAAAGAGAGAAAGAAAGAAAGAAAAAAGAAAAAGAAAATTATTGTAGTGTGGCGTGGTGGCGCTCACCTGCAATCCCAGCATTGAGGGAGACAAAGGCCAGCCTGGTCTACAAAGCCAAGGCTACACAGAGAAACACTGTCTCAAAAAAATGACTAAAGGGGGCGAGGAATAGGGTGGACAGGAAAGATTTCCATAAGAAGCTGAGATTAATTAAGCAAAGGTTTTTAGAGTGTAAAGGACTGAACCATGTACATATATCTGGGAAAGGCCCCATTTCTGTGGCCTGCCCTGGAGACAGGTAAAGAGAGAGTGAAAACAAGATATGCAAATAAATATAAACCCTTAGGAGTCATCCAACACTTGCAATGAAACAGGAAACGTTGTGAAAGAAAACAGACTCCAAAAATGATTCATGCGCATTTAATGTCTGCCCCAAGAGCGAGTCCTTTTACCTTTTACTGTTTGAAAAAATGAGAGCTCAGTGGAGAAAGACTGAGTACTGACTGAAGCAAAGAAGGAACAAGGTGGGCTCGGCAAACCTTTCTCTAGGAGACTCCAAGCAAGCAAAGCTGCCAGGACTGTGTTACAAGAACTCAGGAGCTCTCTTGGAGGATCCCCCAGGGACAGAAGATGGAGCACGTTTAGACTTGATCAATTGAGAGGTACCTAGGTGGTCATCTGCTCAGCACACCTCTGGACGTGTCTGTGAGGGCATCTCTAGAGAGGATGGGCTAATGAGGCAATGCCCACTCTGATTGTGGCAGGACTGAGTAAAGCAGAGAAGCTAGAAGCCATTTTGGTTCAGGCATCGTGTCCCTCTGCTTCCTGGCTGCCATGAGGAAGCTTGTTCCTTACACCATCTGCCACAATGAACTAAATCCATGAGCCAACATGAATCTTTTCTCTTTAAATCATTTTTCTTGAGTATTGGTCACAGAGACAACAAATTGATACCAGAGGCTGCACAGATGGCTCAGAGGTTAAGAGCACTGGCTGCTCTTCCAGAGGTCCTGAGTTCAATTCCCAGCAACCACATGGTGGCTCGCAACCATCTATAGTGTGATCTGATGCCCTCCTCTGGCCTGCACGTGTACATGCAGACAGAACACTGTATACATAATAAATAAATACATTTTTAAAAAAATTGATACCAGAGAAGTAGAGTTGTTGTAGGGCCTATTCTTTATTGTTATTGTTGTTGTTGTTGTTGTTGTTATTATTATTATTTTGGTTTTTCAAGACAGGGTTTCTCCATGTAGCCCTGGCTGTCCTGGAACTCACTGTAGACCAGGCTGTCCTTGACCCCACTATAGGGTCTATTTATGATGATGTGGTTTACATGCTTTCGGAATCATTGATGGGGGTGATTTTGAAAAGTATAGACATGTTGGGCAGTGGTGGCACACACTTTTAATCCCAGCACCTGGGAGGCAGAGGCAGGCAGATCTCTGTGAGTTCAAGGCCAGCCTGGACTACAAAGTGAGTTACACAGAGAAACCCTGTCTTGAGAAAATAATGATGATGATGATGATGATGATTAATAATAATAATAATAATGACAGAAAAGTCTGCTTGTGAGGTTTCAAATGAGAAAGAAAACTCTATTGGGGAAAAATGTAGACAGGTTTTCTGTTGTTATTGTTTTTTCCCCAATGTAGTGTCTTGTGTTTGTTTATGACCCAAGACTTTGTAGTTGGTTGTATGTGACAGATTAAGTTAGTAGAGACAATGGGACACTCCCAGCATTCCAGCTCTCATATGGATATTCCTGGCTGCCTTTAGTTCCTAATAGCACAGGGCGACCTAGGGAAGAATTTCCCCATGTTCAGCT
Organism: Acomys minous; assembly: GCF_964271855.1. Lineage (NCBI taxonomy): Eukaryota > Metazoa > Chordata > Mammalia > Rodentia > Muridae > Acomys > Acomys minous. Next base: position 33,000,703 of record NC_140495.1, read on the forward strand.
ATCCAGTCAACTCAAAGGTCACTGCAGCTATTATCCAAGGATGGCTAGCTACTGCTCTAGCTATCAGCTGACCTTGACATTGCAGGCTTCCCAAGCACACAGAATATAAGAGTTATGGGGTCAGCTGATCACAGTGTACACATGTGCAATACCACTAGGAACGTGGAGGCAGAAGGATGAAGAACTGAAGACCAGCTACACAGCAACTTTGAGGCTAGCACTGTCTACATGTGCCTTGGTCCTCCTCAAAATGAATGAATGAAAGAAATAGTCATGGGGTCATTGAGACTTCCACTCATATATCTAGGAAGGCTGGGGAAGCCAGATGATGAACTGCATAGGAAAGATTCCATAGTAAATGGGCTGGCGAGATGGCTCAGAGGTTAAGAGCACTGGTTTCTCTTCCAAAGGTCCTGAGTTCAATTCCCAGCAGCCACATAGTGGCCCACAGTCATCTATAACTGGTACCCTCGCCCTCTTCTGGCCTGCAGGAGTACCTGCAGGCAAAACACTGTATAAATAATAAATCTATTTTTTAAAAAAATATTCCCAGCACTCTGGAGGCAGAGGCAGGAGGATCTCGGTGAGTTTGAGGCCATCCTGGTCTACAAAGAGAGTTCCAGGAAAGCAGGGCCATTACACAGAAAAAAAACCCTCTCTCAGCCCCCCCCCACTGTAGGCATGTGTGAAGCTGTGAGCATAGAGCTAAAGCTACAGCAGAGAGACCACATGAACGTAGAGATACCAGGAATGTAGAGTGTCTGCCTAGGAAACCCACAGGCACCAAGCAGTAGCAGCCCAAGGGTGAAGTCTAGGCCATGCGGCCTAAAGATGGCAAGGCCATCGGGGTGGCACTTCCAAAACCTTTTGGATATCACCCCATGTGCCCTAGATGCTATGCACGGTGCTATAGGGTTTAATGTTTGTCCTGGGCTCCAAGTCCTGATTTCTACGTCTCTGATCCTCTCTTTGGGGGCAAGAATTCTTATTCTGTGTCACTGTATTTTTAGGTGGCATGTATCTTTGTGTGTGTGTGTGTGTGTGTGTGTGTGTGTGTGCGCGCGAGTACGCCCACGTGTGTTTTCGCAGCAAGTGGGATTCGACATCCACCCCCCACCCCCAGTTTCTCTGTAGCCCTGGCTGTTCTGGAACTTACTCAGCAGAGCAATCAGGCTTGTCCCTAAACTCACGAGATCCACCTGTCACCTGGAAGCTGGAATTAAAGGCATGAGCCACCACCCCTGGCTGGATTTGAACTTTTTGTTTTGTTTGTTTTTTGTGTTTTAGTTTTTCAAGACAGGGTTTCTCTGTATAGCCTTGGCTGTCCTGGACTCACCTTTGTAGACCAAGCTGGCCTCGAACTCACAGCGATCTGCCTGCTGAGGGCTGGGATTAAAGGCGTGTGCCACCACCATCCGGCGGATTTGAACTTTTGAATGATGTTGAAACTGTTGTGGCTTTGAGACTAAAGTACATGAACTTCTAGAGGCCACAAGGTGGGAATTAATTGGATAGCTAATCTACCAGGCGTGATTTATTTTTACAAATAAATTTTTTTATTTTTGTTTTTTGAGACAGCGTTCCTCTTGTAGTCCTGGCTGTTCTGGACATGCTTTGTAGACCAGGCTTGCCTTGAACTACAGAGATCTGCCTGCCTCTGCCTCTGTGAGTGATGGGATCACAGGCATGTGCCACTGCATGTGGCTTTAATAAATAATTAAAATATAGAGACATAATCATAACACCACCACTTTTCTCCATATACATGAGTGGTTTTGTTCGTTTTTTGCTTGCATGTACGCATGCGCACCCTGTGCATGCCTGGTGCTCACAGAGGCTAGAAGAGAGCGTTAGATCACTTTGGACTAGAAGTACAGACAGTTGTGAGCCATCATGCTGTTGGTGGTGGTAACATTGGAATCTGGTCCTCTGGAAGAACAGCCAGAGCTCTTAACCACCGAGTTATCTCATCAGCCCCAGGATCATCACTTTTCAAGGTCTAATAAATGAATACATGCAAACACCTGATCCTGTTGATGTCAAACAAGAGGAGCAACCAGAGAGTAGAGGTTCCAAGTCGGGCATGGTGGCACACGCCTTTAATCCCAGCACTCAGTAGACAGAGGCAGGTGGATCTCTGTGAGTTCAATTCCAGCCTGGTCTACAAAGCGAGTCCAGGACAGCCAGGGCTGTTACACAGAGAAATCTTGTCTTGAAAAACCAAAAAATAAAAATAAAAAAATAAAAATAAAAAAGTCACTGATTTCATGTAGCCTTGGCTGTCCTAGACTCACTTTGTAGACTAGGCTGGCCTCGAACTCACAGAGATCCACCTGCCTCTGCCTCCCGAGTGCTGAGATTAAAGGCATGAGCCACCACACCCAGATAAAGTGTTAGTTTTCTCTTTTCTTCTTTTTTCCTTTTCCTTTCTTTTTTCTTTTCTTTTTTCCTTCTTTCTTTCTTTCTTTTTCTTTTTTTTTTTTTTTTGAGACAAGATTTCTCTGTGTAGCCTTGGCCATCCTGGAACTTACTCTGGAGACCAGGCTGGCCTCCAACTCAGAGATCCACCTGCTTCTGTCTCCCTGAGTGCTGATATTAAAAGTATTGGCCACCAGTCCAGCAAGGCACTAGATTCTTTTGGGGGGATGGGGCAGGGGTTGGGTTTTGGTTTTTGGTTTCTCTGTTGTAGCCTTGACTGTCCTGGACTCATTCTGTAGAACTCAGAGATATGCCTGCCTCTGCCTCCTGGAGTACTGGGATTACAGGGGTGTGGCACCTTGCCTGGAGGCACTGGATTTTTTTTTTTTGAGACAGGGTTTCTCTGTGTAGCCTTGGCTGTCCTGGACTAACTCTGTAGACCGGGCTGGCCCTGAACTCACAGGGATCCACCTGCCTCTGCCTCCCAAGTGCTAAGATTAAAGGCACGTGGACCACCAGTGCCCGGCTTTTTATTTTGTTTTGTTTTTTTTTTAAGAGTTTCTCCATGTTAGCCTTGGCTGTCCTGGACTTGCTTTGTAGACCAGGCCTCAAACTCACAGCGATCTGCCTGCCTCTGCCTCCTGAGTGCTGGGATTAAAGGTATGCACCATCAAACCCGGCCTTGTATTACTTACTTTTATTGTGGCAAAATATCTGAAAAAAAAAAACAGTGTAAGAAAGGAAAGGTTTACTTTGACACACAGTTTCAGGGAACAGTCTACCTCTGTGAGAACATTACGGTTACGGTGGCAGCTGGTGGAGGACACTTTGCCACGTGTCTGTAGTCCAGAAAAAGACTGCAATGAACGCTGGTGCTCAACTAGATCTCTCCTTCTGGGATGCCAGCCCCGGGATAGGAGACATGACGCACATTTAGAGTAGGTGTTCCCATGTTCATTAACCTGATGTAGGTGATCCCCAAAGGCTTGTCTCTTTTGTGCTTCTGTGACCCAAGTTGACAGCATTGGCCTCCACACATGTATTAAATGAAATAATACATAGACACTATCTAATGTAGTGTTCTTTTTGCTTTAGCTTTGTTAAGAAAATCGAGTGCTACTCTGCATGTAAGTAAATATATAGTATCTGTGACACTATAGTTGAATAAGTGCATCAGATTCTTCCAACTGAAATATATATATATGGTTAGCCTGTGTCTTACTTAACCATCAAGAGACACCATGATTACAGCAACTCTTATAAAAGGAAAACATTGCATTGGGGCTGGTTTCCAGGTTCAGCCAGTTAGTCTATTATCATCATGGCAGGAAGCGTGGCAGCACGCAGGCAGACATGGTCCTGGAGAAAGAGCTGAGAGTTCTACATCTAGATCTGCAGGCAGCAGAAGGAGACTGTGTGCCACATTAGCCTAGCTTGAGCAACTGAGACCTCAAAACCTACTCCCACAGTGACACCTTTCCTCCAACAAGGCCACACGTCCTAATAGCGCCACTCTTTATGTGCCAAGTATTCAAACCCATGAGTCTATGGGGCCAAACCTATTCAACCACCACAGCCTGCAAGTATTTTTTAGTGCATTTGACAGCATGTGTGAGATTCTGGACAGGTCACTAGCACTACATCTGTCTGTCTGTCTACCTATCTATCTATCTATCTATCTATCTTGTCGTGTGTTTTTTTGTTTTGTTTTGTTTTGTTTCCAGAGCTGAGGACTGAACCCAGGGCTTGTGCTTGCTAGGCAAGCACTCTACCACTGTGCTAAATCCCCAACGCACTATCTATCTTACATACACACAAACACCTGTAGAAACAACTAGATCAATCTATCTACTTATCTATTTTACATACACACAAACACTTGTAGAAACAACTAAACCCAGACCTTCACCCATTTCTTCTCTCTCTCTCCCTCCTTCCTACTAAAACAGTCTGACATATACAAATGGGGGTGACCTTGAACTTCTGATATTTTCTACCTGTACCTCCAGAATATAAGATTCCAGGCATCAGCTGATGGTGGTGCACACCTTTCATCCCAGCACTGAGGGACACAAGCCAACACAAGCAGATCTCTGTGAGTTCTGGGCTAGCCTGGTCTACTAAGTAAATCCAGGACAGCCAAGGCTACACAGAGAAACCGGGTCTAAAAAAAAAAGCAAAACAACAACAACAACAATAACAACAACAAAGAAAAACAACAACAACAAAAGGAAACAAGATTATAGGCATGTTCCATGCCCAGCTCTTGTTGTGGCAGGGATCAAACCCAGGGCTTAGTGCATGCTAAGCAAGTCCTATACCATCTCAGTGTGTAGGACCCTTCCCTCATTAGTGTCTTGCAACTTAAAAAAACACATCACCACATCAGAATGAATTTATTCTCCATCTATTCCCAACTTCTTATGCTATCTTCCATGACCCATCTGAAGGGAATTTACAAAGTGACAACACTACTTCTGGGGAAAGGTGACCAAATGTCTATTCACGCTAGATTAGAATCCGAGGACAGACTAAAGTGAGGATACTACCCAAGTTCAACTTGGTGAGGCCGTGAGTGAATTCATTGCAGTTACTTACAGGGGCAGAAATGACTCAGATAACTGAGTCACCAAACGTCTCACCCCAGCATGGGTGACAACTCACGCAAGCTGGAAACCTGGAGCTCACTGCACAATTTACAGGCAGCTCAACAGGTCAAAACGTGTCTCTTCCAGACAGCTTGGTTGGTCTCTGTCCCCTTGCTCGGCTGACCTGGGGCTATCATTCTGCAGTCCTTAACTACTTATATATGCTAGTGGAGGCAGAAGCCTAGTGTATCTGGTCAATTGCTGAGACTTTCTGAAGTCTTTGCAATATGGAACGCCTCTGCCCCCTTTGCTCCCCCCAGAACATCCTGTATCTTTGATGTTGTTGTTGTTGTTTGTTTGTTTGTTTTGTCTTCTGAGACAGGGTTTCACTGTGTAGTCTTAGGAGTCTTGGAATTTGCTCTGTAGAGCAGGCTATCCTTGAACTCACAGAGAGCTGCCTGCCTCTTCCTCCCAAATGCTGGGATTAAAGGTACGCGCCACTTGTGTCTTAAACAGCTTCCCTCCAGGACAGGTTTTGTTTTGTTTGTTTGTTTGTTTGTTTTTGTTTTGTTTTTCAAGACAGGGTTTCTCTGTGTAGTCTTGGCTGTCCTGGACTCTCACTGTGGACCAGGCTGGCCTCGAACTCACAGGGATCCGACTGCCTCTGCCTCCCGAGTGCTGGGATTAAAGGTGTGCGCCACCACTGCCCAGCCCGCCAGGACAGGTTTTATCTCATATTGCTACTCAACAGACGTTGATTTTTTTTTCAGTTCTGTAAGCAATCAATCTGATACCAGCCCCGTCTGCTTCACCTTTTTACACAGATAATTATGGAAACCTCTCTTCTCATTATAACTGTTTTGCCTTTGAAAGGTGAACTTGGCTTCTCTGTGTTTAAATTTACTGTCTAATTGGCAGATTATTAAAACTTACAACTAATAGTGAACTGGGTAGGTAGGAGAAAAAATATATCTCCCTGGCCGGGCTGTGGTGGCGCATGCCTTTAATCTCAGCACTCAGGAGGCAGAGGCAGGTGGCGCTGTGAATTCAAGGCTAGCTTGGTCTGGTCTACAAAGTGAGTCCAGGACAGCCAAGGCTATACAGAGAAACTCTGTCTCGAAAAACCAAAACAAAACAAATCCCCGAAAATTATATATAATGTCTCATTACCTTTGGCTCAGGAGAGTAATTTTGTTTGTTTGTTTGTTTGGTCTTTCTTTTTTTTCTGAGATAGAGTTTCTCTGTGTATCCCTGGCTGTCTTGGACTCACTCTGTAGATCAGGCTGGCCTAGAACTCACAGAGATCTGCCTGCCTCTGCCTCCTGAGTGCTGGAATTAAAGAGGTGCACCACCACACTTGGCTCAGTAAAGTCACTTCTGACTAACAGAATGCATGAGGGACAGCAACAGATTACATCAGACAGCCTTTTCCTTTTCTATCAGTTCTGCTCTATTTCTTCTTCATCTTCCCCAATCCAATAAGCTCGATATTTATCCTCCTCCTCTTCTTCCTCTTCCTTCTTCTTCTGTTTTGTTTTTTGTTTTTTGAGACAGGGTTTCTCTGTGTAGCCTCAACTGTCCTGGACTCAATTTGTAGACCAGGCTGGCCTCAAACTTACAGAGATCTTCCTGCCTCTGTCTCCAGTGCTGGGATCAAAGGTGTGAACCACCTCATCCAGCTTAAATTTTATTGTTTTTGTTGTTGTTTTTTGTTTTGGTTGTTTTGGTTGTTTTGGTTTTTCGAGACAATGTTTCTCTGTGTAGCCTTGACTTTCCTAGACTTGCTTTCTAGACCAGGCTGGCCTCAAACTCACAACAATCTGCCTGCTTCTGCCTCCCAAGTGCTGGGATTAAAGGTGTGTGCCACCACAGCCTGGCTAAATTTTATTGTTAGTGTGTCTGTGTAAGTTGAGTGTTGTGTGTATGTGTGGGCACGCTCGAGTGCATGCATGTGCTCATGCATCAGAGCATGTGTAGAAGTCAGAGGACAACTTTCAGAAGTTGGTCATCTCCTTTCACAGGGTTTCAAGAACCAAAATCAGGTATGACGCTTGTGCTGAGTCATCTAACAAGCCCTGTTACTTTGACTTTTACATTTAAAACTCTAGTACTTTGTTACTCACTGTTCTCATTGGACACATTGAGAATATTCTTTAATTTTTATTCATTTTTAATGTGCATTGGTGTTTTGCCTGCATGTATGTCTGTGTGAGGGTGCCAGATCCTCTGACACTGGAGTTACAGATAGTTGTGCTGGGATTTGAACCTGGGTCCTTTGGAGGACCAGCCAATGCTTTTAACTACTGAGCCATCTCTCCAGCCCAAGGACATTTTATTTTACTGTATTTTCAGGAACTATTTAGCCAATTCCTTAATACTTTGATGATCAATGGATCCTCCAAATAGTTAATATTTCAATAGTGTATTAGTTACTTTTCTGTCACTGTGATTAAAAATACAAATTGACTAAGACAACTTTTAGAAGAATAAGTTTATTTGGGCTTATGGTTTTAGAGGAATAACAGTCCACCGGGAAAGAGGCATGGCAGCGAGCAGCAGGTATAATGGCAGAACCACATGCAGAGAACTCACCTTTCTTACCTCAAGCTTGAAGCAGAGAGCACAAACTGGAAGGTGAGACATTGTACTCTCTTTTTTTTTTCCTTTTTTTTTTTTGGTTTTTCGAGACAGGGTCTCTCTGTGTAGCCTTGGCTGTCCTGGACTCACTTTGTAAACCAGGCTGGCCTCGAACTCACAGCGATCCGCCTGCCTCTGCCTCCCGAGTGCTGGGATTATAGGTGTGCGCCATCACGCCCGGCTCGAGATGTTGTACTCTCAAATCCTACCCGACGCCATCTACTTCCTCTAGAAGGCCATAACTCGTAAACCTCTTTTAAACAGTGCTGCCAGTATTCAAGTAACTGAATGAACATTCTCATTTAAAGGGCTACATTCCAAAGCCGGACGTGGTGTTGCATGCCTTTAATCCCAGCCTCTGCCTTCTGAGTGCTGGGATTAGAGGTGTGCAACGCTGCCACCACCACTCCGGCCCTACCCTAGTTATGTTTTACAAATATCCTAGGGACCTTTCTTCACTCTGAGTTTACATTTAAGATTAACCACCAGGGGCCCTACACAAATATATTTCCTCTAAAAATGTTTCAAGATAAAGATAACAACAAGCTCATCTCACCACCTAGTACAATATAACAATTTCACGTATAATAAAATGCTCAATTCCTTCCCTCTGATATTTCTACAGTTCTGTTACTGTACTAAAGCACAAAGTCAACCAGGGCGGTGGCACACACCTTTAATCCCAGTAATCGGGAGGGAGAGTCAGGCAGATCTCTGACTACACAGAGAAACCCTGTCTTGAAAACAAACAAACAAACAAAAACAAAAATACAAGTCCAAACTCTCTCCAGGGACTCCACAACAACTTCAAACCGTGAAGGCCATAAATTATGAAACATAATATATTTTCAATACACCAAGGTGGGATAGACACTATATATAAGGGAGAATTGAGGAATACAAAGTGATTATCAGACAGAAGAAGCAAGACAACTCAGCAGGGCAGAACTAAGTTCCGCGGCTCCAGGCTCAACATCCAGGGTTTGGGCTTACCCATCCCTATGCATTTCCCACTGCAGCCACCGGTCTCTTTCAGGGACTTAGTCTTCTGGCTACATGCAACTGCTGTCAGCACATCATTCATGCACCTGTGCCTCTTGCTCACTGAATTCTCTGTTGCACTGTTGACTTGGCGCTCATAGCTTCACACATACCTTGTCAGAGCAGAGGGACCCCAATCAATCCTGGGATGTCTTATCTAGTTTTCTAGCACTTTCTTTGAAATCTGGGTGGACGCCTCTGTAACTCACAAGTCTTGCATTCTGCACGTTTGCAAAACCAGCCTCATGTAAATAACACCTGATGACTGCCGCCAGCTTGGGCATTAGCCAACCCCCTCTACCACCGCCTGGACCACAATCACAGTATCCAGTGCCTAGATGACGGTTGTCTTGGTTGGCTTTCTATTGCTGTGGTAAGAAACCATGGCCGAAAGCAATTTGAAGAGGAAAGGGTTTGTTTTACATAGTCCATCACTGAGGGATGCCACGGCAGCAACAGGGAGGCCACAGAGAAATGCTGCTTCCTGGCTTGGTCTCCATGGCTTGCTCAGCTTACTTTGTTTTTGTTTTTTTCGAAACAGGGTCTCTCTGTGTAGCCTTGGCTGTCCTGGACTTGCTTTGTAGACCAGGCTGGCCTCGAACTCACAGCGATCTACCTGCCTCTGCCTCCCGAGTGCTGGGATTCAAGGAATGCACCACCACACCCTGCCAGTTTACTTTCTTGATGTTAATTAGGTTGTGAGCCCAATCTTTAACAGTGGGACCAAGCCGGGCGTGGTGGTACACGCCTTTACTCCCAGCACTCGAGAGACAGAGGCAGGTGGATCATTGTGAGTTTGAGGCCAGCCTGGTCTACAAAGTGAGTCCAGGATAGCCAACGCTATACAGAGAAACCCTGTCTCGAAAAACTGGAAAAAAAAAAAAAACAAAACCAAACAAACAAAAAACAGTGGGACCATCTCCTCAGCCCTCAAGCCTACTTTCTTATAGAACCTAGGACCATCTGTCCACCAGGGGTGGCAGTGCCCACAATGAAGTAAGAATACATTCTACAGAACTGATTTCAGGCTAGCCTGACTGAGGCATTTTCTCAGTCAAGGTTTTCTCTTCCCAGGTGATCCTAGCGTGAGTCAGGTGGTGCATGCCTTTAATCCTAGCACTTGGGAGGCAGAGGTAGGCAAATCGCTGTGAGTTCGAGGCCATTGTGGTCTACAAAGTAAGGCCAGGACAGCCAAGGTTATACAGAGAAACTCTGTCTTGAAAAACCAAAGAACAAACAGCCGGGCGGTGGTGGCACATGCCTTTAATCCCAGCACTCGGGAGGCAGAGGCAGGTGAATCACTGTGAGTTCGAGGCCAGCCTGGTCTACAAAGTGAGTTCAGGACAGCCAAGGCTACACAGAGAGACCCTGTCTCGGAACCCCCCCCTAAAAAAAAGAAAAACCAAAGAAACAAAGAAACAAACAAAAAATCCTGACCAGCACAATGGTATATGGGGAAACACTTTCTCAAATGACCCTGTGAGATGCCCTTCTCAAAGTGCACTTCTCAAAGCTGAGTCCATCAAATGAGTTTACAGTTTTATACTGCTATTCTGTCTTTAGCAGGAGGGGTTTTGTTGAGTTCTGAAATTTTCTCTAAGACTCTCTCCCAGTGTTCCAGTGCAACTTGTTTTGCCTCTATTAGTAGTGCTGATTGCTTTAACCACCACATTCTCTTTGTTTTCAATTTTACTGTCATTTTTTGTTTCTTTATTTTTGAAAAAGCGTCTCACTATATCACCCTGCCTGGTCTCTCTATATAGATCAAACTCTAGAGATCTGCCTGCATCTGTCTGGGACTAAAGGCATGCACCGTCACGCCCAGTCTGTTTTCAACATGAAATACGTTTCATTCTTGGTGACTTCTGTTCTGGTTTCTGTTCACAGTCATTCTTCTTTTTTTTTCTTAGTGTTTTTGAGACAGGGAGTCTCTGTGTGGCCTTGGCTGTCCTGTACTTGCTTTGCAGACCAGGTTGGCCTTACAGCAATCCACCTGCCTCTGCCTCCCGAGTGCTGGGATTACAGGGGTGTGCCACCACACCTGGCCACAGTTATCCTTCTAAGCATTGCTAAAAGCATCCAGCAGTACCCATGCCAAAGTGCCAAGGTTGGGCTACCTAGAAAATGTTGTCTGCTCTTCTAATTAGCCTTTAATCTTCGAGATAGACTCACTTTGTAGACCAGGTTGGCCTTGAACTCACAACAATTCATCTGCCTCTGCCTCCCGAGTGCTGGGATTAAAAGTGTGTGCCACCACGCCTGGCTCATAGCCTGTCACCTTTAAGCTCGACCTCTTGCAGAGACTCAGGGGCTGAAGGAAGTGTCCACAAGTTATTTGCCACAGTGAATCCCAGGGGAGTCCTTGTTTCCACCTGAAACCCTATGAGTATGCCCTACTGTACATGTTCCTGTCAGCCCTGGTCTTCGGAGCTCACACCAAAATTACCCATCAATTTCGGCCTATAGAATTCTCCAGGTTTTCCCAAATTCCTCCCACAAATCGGTTCTTAAGTCTTCTTCACTTTATGATCAGCTTAGAAGGCAGAAAGATGTACTTGGCTTGTTGTTTCAGAGACTTGTGGTAAGGTTGTGCGCTTAAGGGAACATGGAACACGTGGGGGGGGCTGTTTATAGTGTGGAGGCCAGGGAGCAGGAGAAAGGAATGGGAGGGCCCCAATGTCCCCTCCGAGTGTATGACTTCAATGACCTATTTCCTCCAGCTGGGTCTCATTCCCCAAAGTTTCCAGCGCCTGTCAACAGCACCATTGTATGGGAAGCCGAACCTTTGGCACATGAGGTTTAGGGGACATTTAAGATGAAAAGTATACGAAAGGATTGGCGTCCCATCCCTACTGTAAGGTGAAATTTCCCCCAGTGCTTTGTAGCAGCGCATCCATCTTCTCCTTGACCAATTATGCCTCCTTCCAAAAAGATGGTAAAATGTTGACTTCCGGCATCACAGGATTCGTCTTCATTGGGAAATAGGCGTGTTGCAAGTAAAATTAGTCAAGATGAAGTCATACTAGAGTAACGCAAGTTTCTAGCCCAATATGACTATTATGTTCATAGGCAGAGGGCTATTCAAAAACAAGAAAAGCATGTGATAATGAAAGCCTGGAGCTATGCAGCCGCAAGCTAAGCAATGCCAAAGATTGCTCAAACACCTTCGGGAACAAAGGAGAGTCAAAAGTTTCAAAGGCAGGGGGAGTCCACCAACATTGCCTCCAGACATCTTACCTTCAAAACTATGAGACAAAACATTTATGTTATTTTTGAGCCGTCCGACTTGAGAATGTGCTGTTCTGGACACAGAAGGGGGAACAAGGCAAAGGCAAAGGTCCTGGCCCTGTTTATGGGGCTTCTACAATCTTAAATACTACAAGGATGATGATGCCTCCTTTCTCAATTCCTCCTTCCTCAACCTTAAGTATCAGTTTAAATAAACATTGAAATAGTTCAGGATTTGGATTTCTTTCTAGCTCACAGTTCATTCCTCATTCTTTTTTTTTTTTTTTCTAGACAGGGTTTCTCTGTGTATACTTGGCTGTCCCTGGACTCGCTTTGTAGACCAGGCTGGCCTCGAACTCACAGCGACCCGCCTGCCTCTGCCTCCTGAATGCTGGGATTAAAGGCGTGCGCCACCACTGCCCGGCCATCCTCATTCTTTTGTTTTGTTTTGTTTTATTTTGTTGTTGTTTCTTTTTGGTTTTTTTTGAGACAGGGTTTCTCTGTGTAATATCCCTGGCTGACCTAGACTTACTTTATAGGCCAAGCTGGCCTTGAACTCACAGCGACCCGCCTGCCTCTGCCTCCCTAGTGCAGGGATTAAAGGCATGTAGCACCATGCCTGGCTACTTTTTTTTTTTTGGTCTTTGGTTTTTTTTGAGACAGGGTTTCTCTGTGTAGCCTTGGCTGATCTAGACTTATTTTGTAGACCAGGTTGGCCTCGAACTCACAGCGACCCACCTGCCTCTGCCTCCCAAGTGCTGGGATTACAGGCATGCACCACCACACCCAGCTCCGGCTAGTTATTTAAGTTAACGAGTATTAGTGTTTTGTTGCATATTTGTGTGTGCATCTATTATGTGACAAAACTTTTCCTGGTGAGACATAACATATGTCTGCTCACCTCAGGTAGGGAACCCATGACAGACCAAAGTATGGACGGCACCAAAGTCCAGCTTGGTGAACCAGTGAATTTTATTGGGGTTACTTACAAGAGCAGAAATGACTCAAAGCATCACCAAGACCCAGCAGAGCTGAGAAGCCCAGAGCACACTGCACAGCCTGCAAGCAGCTCAGCAGGTTGGAGACCAAGCGAGTCTGGTTTCAATGTCTTCCAGGCAGTGAGTCTGGTCTCAGAATCCGCTTTGCAGCTCAGCTTGTCTGCAAGCCTTCTTGGCAGCTCAGCTGAGGGATTCTCTGCTTTTATTGTTTACTCTGGCAAGGAGAAAGAGAGAGAGAGAGAGAGAGAGAGAGAGAGAGAGAGAGAGAGAGAGAGAGAGATAGAGAGAGACCTAGTGAATCTGGTTAATTTCAGGGACTTCCTGGAGTCATTTTGAGTTGTTTACTTTTCTGCTTAAGGTGCTTCCCTCAAGAATGAAGAGTTTCATTCTTGGAGGAAACTGTCACACAATAGTATGGTGTGGTGTACCTTGTGCCTGAGCAGGTCCAGAGAAGGGATTGTTGGAGCCCCTGAAATTGGCATTAAGGCTAGTTGTGAGCCACCGTAAGGGTGCTGGGAAACAAACAAGGGTCCTCTGCAAGATCAGGAAGTGCTCTTAAATGCTGAGCCACCTCTCCAGGCCCTATGCTACATTTCTTGAAAGCATAGCGTACACTTGTCTTTGTATGCTCATCTTCTATTTACTTTTAGCCTACCACATTCTAGCGTACACCTGCACCACTCCATTGAATTACACTCTGTGTGTGTGTGTGTGTGTGTGTGTGTGTGTGTGTCTGTCTGTCTCTCTCTCTCTCTCTTTCTCTCTCTCTGTATGTGTGTGTCTGTCTCTCTCTCTCTTTAATGTATGTCTGCATGCCAAGAGATGGCATCAGATCCCATTATAGACAGTTGTGAGATGCCATGTGGTTCCTGGGAATTGAACTCAGGGCCTCTGGAAGAGCAGCCAGTGCTCATACCCACTGAGCCATCTCTCCAGCCCCACTGAATTACACTCACTGCTCTAAATAGATAACCTCGCTGTCCTCAAAGCCAATGGAATCTTGAGTTCTCTTCTTGCTTGATGTTTCAGGAACTTGACCGTTGTGCTGGGTAGTTTTGTGTCAACTGGGTACAAGCTAGAGTTACAGGAGATGAGGAAATCTCTATTGAGAAAATGCCTCCATAAGATAGGGCTATAAGCGCACAAGCCTGGAGGGCAGTAGTTTTCAATCTATGGGGCATGAATCCTTTGGCAAACCCCTCTATCTCCTAAAATATTAACATTGCAATTCATAACAGTAGCAAAATTACAGTTATGAAGCAGCAAGAAAAATAATTTTATGCTTGGGGGGTCACCACAACATGAGGAACTGTATTGAAGAGCTGCAGCATTGCCGGACGTGTTGGCGCACGTCTTTAATCCCAGCACTCAGGAGGCAGAGGCAGGCAGATCGCTGAGAGTTGGAGGCCAGCCTGGTCTACAAGCGATTCCAGGACAGCCAGGGCTACACAGACAAACAAACAAAAGAGAGTCACAGCATTGGAAGGTCGAGAACTACTACAGTCGGGCATTTTCTTAATTAGTGACTGATGGGCAAAGGGCTGGCCCATTGTGGGTGATGCCACTCCTGGGCTGGTTCTATAAGAAAGCAGGTAGAGCAAGCTGTGAGGAGCAAGCCAGTAAGCAGCACTCTTCCATGGTCTCTGCCTCAGCTCCTGCCTCTAGGTTCCTGCCTGGTTTAACTTCTTGCTTTGGCCTTCCTCATGGACTGTGATTCAGGGTATGCAAGCCAAATAAACTTTTTCCTCCTGGAGTGGCTTTTGGATGAGGTGTTCATCACAGCAATAAGTAACTCTAAATAAGACAACCATGTTGATGACATCTTCCTTCGTGAATATTCCTTTGGGGTGTGTGTGAGTGTGTGTGTGTATGTGTGTGTGTGTGTGTGTGTGTGTGTAGCATAATCCTCTCCTGTGTTTTCTTTTTTCTTTCTTTCTTTCTTTCTTTCTTTCTTTCTTTCTTTCTTTTTGGCTTTCAAGACAGAGTTTCTCTGTGTAGCCTTGGCTGATCTTGTGTTTTCTTTCTTCCTTCCTTTCTTTTTTTCTTTTTTCTTTTTTTTCTAGACAGGGTTTCTCTGTGTAGCCTTGGCTGTCCTGGACTTGCTTTGTAGACTAGGCTGGCCTCGAACTCACAGCAATCCACCTGTTTTTGCTTCCCAAGTGCTGGGATTAAAGGCATGCGCCACCACCACCTGGCTGATCCTGTGTGTTCTTAACTGTTTCCCTGCTCCTTCTCAGATTCTTTTGAAGACCCATCTTCTTCATCTTCTGTCGATGTTGCCTAATATTCTATATTGGCTTTTTTTCCATGCTCCTAATTAACCAAGTATTCCTAGGCCACTTCTTTCTTTTTGAGACAATGTTTCCACTTAGTGCAAGTAGTCTTGCAAGTATAATGAAAGAGGACCTTCCCCTTTTAAACTTGTCTTGGCCTCTTGAGTGTTGAAATTACAGCTATGCATCATTGTGATGATTGTAATTGTAGCTTAAGCTTGTACCTTGAGCTCAATATAGTGCAGTACTTGGGCAGGACAAGGCAGGAAGATGATTATTGTCAGCTACAGAGTGAGTTCAAAACCAGCCAGGTTAAGAGCACAGAGTTCAATTCCCAGCAACCACATGGTGGCTCACAACCATCCTTAATGAGATCTGGTGCCCTCTCTGGGTGTACAGGAGCACAATGCAGGCAAAAACACTGCTCTATACATAATAAATAAATAAATCTTAAGCCTGGTGGTGGTGGCGCACGCCTTTAATCATAGCACTTGGGAAGCAGAGGCAGGTGGATCTCTGTGAGTTTGAGGACAGCCTGGCCTACAAAGCGAGTCCAGGACAGCCAAGACTACAAGAGAAACCCTGTCTCGACACACAAAAACAAAAACAAACAAACAAACAAATTAAAACCAGACGGGTCTCTAATAAACAAACAGTAGAGATACCCCACTTGTATAAAAGGATATGTGTGTGCACACAGGGGGATATACACAATACGTGTGCCTGTTGTTTCGTCCTGCTCCATTTCCTTAAAGTGGCCATGACGCATCATGGGCACAGGGTTCTAGCGGACTCACTGCACGCTGGAGTTGAGTGAAGCTCAAAATGAGTGAGTACAAGGTGGGTGAGTGCTCTCCATCTACATCAACCCAGAATTGCCTGGCTTGCCAGTGCGGGCCCAGAACTTGCTTTAAAGACAGAGAAGAGCAATGACATTTTAAGAAATATCTAGGACTACAGACCTTAATGGCCTGTCGTTATACTGGAAATAACGACATTGCAAGAAAGGGAAAGGTAAGGCAACCCCTGATTTCCATTCAGTCATTCCTTATTTGTAATTAGGCAAGACAGGGAGCATGTATCCTAGGCAGCGCATACTAGAATACAACGTGACAGCTATAGTAGCTTCCTGAGCAGGTGGGTGTGGGGGCGGTAGAGGTGCAGTACAGTTACCTTTGAAGGGAGCTTTGAGATAGCCTATCCTGGGCATGTGTTCAGTGACAGAAGTATTTACTGTTTTCTTTTTTCCTGCAGTAGATCATCTTGAAAATCAGAGCCAAAGGTTGTTCATACCCTCCCTGTCTGATAGGGTTGGGAATGCATTGATGAACCAATTTTGAGGGGAGTTGTGGGTTTTGGTTTTTTTTTTTTAAGGGAACTCTGTTACTTGGGGTAGTTATTTCTATAAACTCCATTGCTTCTTATAACTTAATTCTACCTTTCCACTAGCAATGTTAGAACCAAGAAGCTAAAATGAGACTGAGCTATGGATCTTATATGTAGATTTTTTTTGCTCATGTTGAAGATGTCCTTTAAGCTTTTAATAAACTTGATTTTTAGAGCAGTTGTCGGTTATTCTTTGCTATCATGAAACAAACACAAGACACCTGGGAAGAGGTGACAGTTGGTTTAGGAATGGCCCCCATCAGATTGGCCTGTGGGCATGTCTATGGGGCATTTTCTGGATTAATGATTGAGGTGGGAGGGCCCAGACCACTGTAGAGGGTTCCATTCCTGGATAGGAAGGCATGGGTAGTATAAGAAAGAAGCAAGCTCACAAACAGCATCCCTCAGGCTCTCTGCCTCAGTTCCTGCCTCCAGGTTCCTGCCCTGGGTCTTGACTTCCTTACCTGTAAGCCAAAAATCAAAACAAAGCAAAAAACAAACAAAACAAAAAACCAACCCACCAACCTTTTCCTGCCTGCCCCCAGGTGCTTTTGGTCATGGTGTTTTATCACAGCAACAGAGAAGCAAACCAGAACAAGAGTTCTCTTTGTTTCAGAGAAAACAATTGTGGGAGATTTCCACTTATCTCCTCACTAACCTTTCCCCTATTATTAACATAGTACATTAGTAGGCACACTTGCTACAACTGGCAAACCAACACTGATACATTTTATTAAAGTCTTTAGTTCCGCCTTTGAGTTCACTCTGGGTGTGTTATACCCTATAGGTGTAGGTAAACTATGACATTTATCTGTACAGCACAATTTTACCAGTTGTTTTTGTTAGGGCTAAGAGCGATAGGTACCCTTAACTGCTGAACCATCTCTCTAGTCCGCGTCTTTTTCAGTTCCAGACCCTCACATAGTTGGAACTACACAGTATAGTCTTCTCAAATTAACTTTCTCACTAAGGAACACGCACACAGCATTTCTGTGTATCTTCTTTTTGCTTGTTGCATTTGTGTGTATTTTTTTTGCATTTTTTTTTTTTTTTTGGTTTTTTGAGATGGTTTCTGTATAGGCTGGCCACCAACTCACAGAGATCCGCCTGCCTTTGCCTTCCTGAGTGCTGGGATTATAAGCATGCACCCCTGTGCCAGGCTGAGACAGTGTCTTTGAGACAGAGATTCCCCTGCCTCAGTCTCCTGAGTGTGAGAATATAAGCATGTGTCATATAACACTTAGCTGGCCAACAATTGACAGTTTCACACTACATTACCAAGTTTGTTTATATTTCATATATATGTTTGTAAATATTAAAACCATATTATCAGCTGGGCAATATAGAGCACACAGTTAATCTCATCACTTGGGAGGCAGAGGCTTCAGTTTTGATTTTCTCTCTCTCTCTCTCTCTCTCTGTGTGTGTGTGTGTGTGTGTGTGTGTGCGCGTGCGCGCGCACTGGAGCACATGTTTGTGTTGTAAGCTGTTTTTATTTTAATTTTTAAATTTTTTGGTTTTTCAAGACAGAGTTTTTCTGTCTAACAGCTCTAGCTGTCCTGGAACTTGCACTGTAGACCAGGCTGGCTTCGAACTCACAGAGCTCTGCTTGCCTCTGCATCCCAAGTGCTGAGATTAAAGGCATGCGACACCACTGCTATGATTAAGCTCTTGATATCATTTTTCAGGATTTTCCACCATGTGTTCTAAGCAGGTTTCTCACTCTGACCTGATTAGGCCAGGCTGGCTGAGCTCTGAGCCCCTGCTGTGTCTGCCTCCCTAGTGCTGACGTGACAGGAGTGTGCAGCTATGCCTGGCTTTTTACATGTGTGCTGAGCACAGCAAGCAATCCACATAGCCTTCTCTCTAGCCCCTTACTTTTTTGCTTTGATTTTTAAAACCTAATTTACTTATATGGCCATGAGGGCTTTTACCTGCAAAAGTGTATGTATACCACTGTTGGGCCTCATGACCAGAGAGGACAGAGAGGGCACTGGATTTCCTGGAACAGGAGATTGTAAGATGCCATGTAGGTAGGTGCTGGGAACCAAATCCAGCTCTCCCGCAAGAGTCCTAAATGTGCCGGGTGTGGGGTGCACACCTTTAATCCCAGCACTTGGGAGGCAGAGGCAGGTAGATCACTGTGAGTTCGAGACCAGTCTGGTCTACAAAGCGAGTCCAGAACAGCCAAGAATACACATCAAAACCCTGTCTTGAAAAATAAAAAAAAACAACCAAAGAAACAAAACAAAACAAAAACAAAAAAACAAAACAAAAAAAGAAAAGAAAAGAAAAGAAAAGAAAAGAAAAAGAAAAAAGAAAAGAAAAGCAGCCGGTCTTTTTAGTCACTGAGCCATCTTTCTAGCTGCCATAATCAGGAGCCCTTTTTTTTTTGTTTGTTTTTGGTTTTGGTTTTTCGAGACAGGGTTTCTCTGTGTAGTCTTGGCTGTCCTAGACTCACTTTTGTAGACCAGGCTGGCCTCAAAATCACAGCAATCCACCTGCCTCTGCCTCCCGAGTGCTGGGATAAAAGGCGTGCACCACCACTGTCTGGCTAATCAGCAGACTCTTAAGACAGGTGCTTTCCTTACTCCTCTCTCTCTCTCTCTCTCTCTCTCTCTCTCTCTCTCTCTCTCTCTCTCTCTCTCTCTCTCTCGTGTATGTATGTGAATTGGAGTGCATGCTGAGGCCAGAGGATAATTTGGGGGAGTTGGTGCTCTTGTTTCCCATGTGCATCCTGGGGATTGAATTTAAGTTATCTGCTTAGCCATCTCCTCAATAGCCGAGGCTTTGAACCTTTGATCCTCTTGCCTCAACCTCCACTGTGCTGATTACCTGGATGTGCAGCCATAACTAGAACCATTTTTATTTTTGTTTTTGTCTTTGTTTATTTTGGCTTTTCGAGACAGAGTTTCTCTGTGTAGCTTTGGCTGTCCTGGACTAACTTTGTAGACCAGGCTGGCCTTGAACTCACAGCGATCTGCCTGCCTCTGCCTTCTGAGTGCTGGGATTAAAGGCGTGCACCACCACTGCCCAGTTTGTTTTGGTTTTTCAAGACAGTGTTTCTCTGTGTAGCCTTGACTGTCCTAGACTTGCTTTGTATACCACGCCGACCTTGAACTCAGAGACCTGCCTGCCCCTGCCTCCCAAGTACTGGGATTAAAGGTGTGTGTAACCACTGCCCAGAAATAATGATTTTTGTTTGTTTGTTTGTTTGTTTGTTTTTTTGAGACAGGTTTCTCTGTGTAGCCTTGGCTGTCCTGGACTTAGTTTATAGACCAGGTTGGCCTTGAACTCACATCGATCTGCCTGCTTCCACTGCTTCCTAAATGCTAGGATTAAGGGTGTACCCCACTATGCCTCGCCCTATTCAGCTTTTAGTTTATTGGGATTTCCCCATAGTTTAGTCATATTACTTCCGGACTAAGCCTAGAACCAGCACACCTTGAGTGCCAGGAGCATAATTACACTGTTGTTTCATTTTGAAAGGTGTCAAATGAGGTGCATACGCTGGCATTTGCTTGTAGGTCCTGCAATGAGCTGGAGGGTAGCTTGAGTCTGAGAGTTTGACATTACTCTGGAAAACTAATGAATTCCACCCTTTCATCTCTGAGAGAGGGAGAGAGAGAGAAAGAGAGAGAGAGAGAGAGAGAGAGAGAGAGAGAGAGAGAGAGACAGAGAGACAGAGAGAGACACAGAGAGAGACAGAGACCGAAAAAAGAGGAAAAGGTTAGAAGAGAGCGTAGCTGAATGCTTTTCAGTCAGTTCTGCTCCTCGCCAGCTACTTCTTTGAGCTACCTTAAAGATGCAGAATCAAGGAAAAGCCAGCTGCATTGGGTTGGCCGAGTAGCTAAAATGGGGAGACAAGGGTGTTAGATAGTGGAGGGCCGTGTTGACTTAAAGACTTGAGATCTTTGGCTTGGGACATAGCTCAGCTGAGTGCTTACCCAGCTACATAAAGCCAGCCCCAACCACTTGGGGGGTGGCCGTAGTAGCATCAGAAATTCAAGGTCATCCTGGGCCAGAGCTGAGCTCTATGTGAGGGATGGGGGGAAGGCAGACACAGTCTATGATTTTTCTCCTAGGTATAATTTTTAGTTTTGGGGTTATGTGGCGGGGTGGGGGAGGGGTGGGGGTGGGGGGTGGATGTTGAAGATCTATCTGGACTGCCTACTGAACTATAAATGTTTCACAGGATCTTTTCTGTAAAAGGTGGTGGCAGGGATGGGGATGAGAGTGCACACATGGCAACTTGGGCTAGCCTTGAATAGAAGAATCAGAAGGGTGCCTTTTTCTTTCTTTCTTTTTCTTTTTCTTTTTCTTTTTTTTTTTTGGTGTAGTACACGGCAGAGGGAGGGGCTTTGCGGGGTTGCAAGGCAGATAAGGAACTTGAAAGAGGAGCTAACTGACTGGACTCCACTAACTGATAGTCAACAGGAGACTCTGGTGTCCTGGAAGGCTCTTTTTGCAACTAATGCTGTTGCTTTGTTTTCCAGACAGCATGTCAAGTTGCCAGGCGGCCTTGAACTTGCTATTTAGCATCCTCCTGCTGGGATTATAGAAAGGATGAAAGGAAAGGTCTTGGGCTCGGTGCCTTTTGAAACATCAGACTGCCAGGCGGTGGTGGAACATTTGGGAGGCAGAGGCAGAGGCAGATGGATCTCTGTGAGTTCGAGGCCAGCCTGGTCCACAAAGTGAGTCCAGGACAGCCTGGGCACTGTTACACAGAGGCACCTTGTCTCACGCGCCCCCACCTCAAAAATCAGGCCATTAAAAGCCTTAAAAAAAAAGTATGGGGGCTGGCAAGTTGGATCAGCAGTTAAGGGTGTGCACTGCTCTTGTAGCGGACCAAGTTTTGTTCCTAGCATCCAACTCCAGAGGTTCATAACTGCTTGCAACTGTAGCTTCACTGGGAGCCAGTGCCTCTATGGGCACCTGCACTTACATGCACATACTCACATGCTGACACACACACAACATACACATAATTCAAGTAAGTCTTTAAAAATGTGCAAGGGGGAAAAAAGTCTAAGACATGAAAGGAATTTAGGTCAGAGATGGAGAGCTTTCAATTTGAGAGTTCTTGACATTGCCTAGGGAGAGGCGCCTTTTAAAGGAGCTCTCTTGTGTTCAGGAATCATTAAATAAAAACCGTAAATGTCAAGAATTTTCCACCTTGTTTAATCCATAGGTTTTCTATTAACGTTCTGGTTGTTTTTCATTGATATCATTATCCTGACTTTTGGGGTAGGAATGAAAATCTCTTGCTGAATTAATCAAATACGATAGCAGGAATATGTTTGGTAGCGAGGGATTTAGGTGGTGGTTAGCCAGAGCCTTATTAAACAGGTTCTGGTTAGACAGTACTTCAGAAGTATTTCCTATTTGGTCCACCTGCCAACAGGAAAAAACAAAAAAAAAAGCTCCCTTTTGTGTGTCTAGGTACTTTGAATAGTGTTTATTTAACTTTCCTTGGAATACTGGCTTGTTATCATTGCACAAAGCTCATTTGGAAGAACCAGTAGCTTTCTAAAAATAAGCTTTTTTTTGGTAAAAAGGATAATGCTATTTTTCATTACAGTTGCTATGGATAAAATTAGTATCCATTTCGTCTGAGATACAAACGCCTTTGTCTTGTCTTTCTTGTACCTAGTAAACGATTACAAAGGAAATGTCACTTCACATAACATTTAGTTGCCAAGATGTTTGAAAAGAAGCACAGACATTTTCCTCACAGTTGTCCTAATCACGCAGCTTTGTGCTGCTTCAAGTTGTTCAAAGTGTGCCAGGAGCACTTCACTGCTTAAAAGGCCAGGGACAGAAACGGAATATTGCACAACCCAACACCACCGGGCCGGTTAAGCTTCCAAATCTGGCCTCCGTGTCATCCCCGGGCGAGAGGCGCTGGGATTTCCTCGCGAACCCGCGGCGCCTCCTCCCTCCGCCCAGGGTATTCGTGGAAGAGCGGAGGCCGGCGCGCGTCGGAGCCGCGGGACGCCCCATTGTCCAGCGGCGGAAGCCGGGGCTCCCCGGGGTGACCCCCGAACTTGAGCCCCGCCACCAGGTCGCCCGGAGCTCCGCCATCCTCCCCCCCCCCACCCCGTGCGGCTCCCCTCCCCGCAGCCCCATTGTCTGCCTCGCCTCGCCCCGCCCCGGGGGACACGTGCGCCTGCAGCTTCCCGAGTGCCCAGGGCACGGGGCGGCGGCGGCGGCGGTGGCAGCCGCGGGAGAGCTGGGGTAGCCTGCACCGGGCACCCTTGGAGCCCCGGGGCCGTCGGTGGGGGCGGCGGGGGCGGGGAGGGCGGGGTGGGGGAGATGCTCGTCTCCTGACAAAGAACGAGTGGGACACGCCGAGCCGGCTGCCCCGCCCGCGGAGCGCGAGGGAGTGTCCGCAGGGAGGGCGGGTCTCTCATTCACTCGGCCCCTCACCGCCGCCGCGGCGGAAGGGCGGAGTCTCCACCCCGCTCCCCGCCCCCCCCAACCCGCCGCCGCCACTACCCGGAGCTAGGGGCGGGGCGAGGGGCGGGGCCCGCGGGCGCGCGTCCTGAGGCGTCGGCTGCGTCGTCACGTCAGCGCGGGAGAGAGAAAGAGCGACTCGGCAGGGACTGAGGACGGGGCCGAGAGAGCTAGCTTGAGGGAGGGCGTGAGCCAGAGTGCCAGCGAGGAGGAGGAGGGGGAGGAGGAGGAGGAGGAGGAGGAGGAGGAGGAGGAGAAGGGCGGCCACTCGTGTCTGAGCGGCCGCGGACGGGAGTGGGGACGCTGGGGGAGGAGGTGCCGCGGGGGACGGAGGAAGGCCGAGAGGACAGGGCGGCCTGAGGCCGGCGGAGGTGGCAGGGGGGAGAAGGAGGAGCTGGAGGAGGGCAGGGGCTGAGGGAGTGAGTGAGAGAAGCGGACGCGCCAGGGAGGGGAGGGAAGGGGGGTCACGCGGGGGCGCGCGCGCGCACTGGGAGCGCGCTCGGAGGCGAGTGGAACTGGATCGGGTTTGCTGCCAGCGGCGTGAGCTTCGGCCGCCATTTTACAACAGCTCCACTCGCGCCGGACACAGGGAGCAGCGAGCACGCGTTCCCCGTCACCCGACCCCGTCGGACAGGATTCCTCGGCCGCAGCCCCGCGGGGAGGTAACGACCGCCGGCACCCTGGACCGGGAGGGGAGCTCCGTTGACATTGTGCAGGGAGCTTGCGGGAGGGGGGGGGGTAGGGCGGCCGGGGAGAAACCGGCTTTTCTGGAAAATGGATTCCAAGGGGGGAGAGGAGCACGTTGGCCGGGGCTGCCAGGGAGTAGGCCGCGGCCGCGCCGCCACTTCCTCCTCTCCATGTGCTGCCGCGGCTGGGCTTTGTCTGCGGCGCTCCGGGAGGAGGCGCCTCGGCAGCCCCGTGGCCCGCGCGGACGGCGAGCGGCGGCGGACTTGGTGCTGTCGTGGCCGGCGGCGCGGGAGTGGGCGGAGAGGCGCGGGTGCTGTCCCGCGGCCGGTCGGCGGGCTTGGGCGGTGCTGGGCTTCCCGCGGGCGTGCGCCCGGCGGCGGAACGCCCTCCCGGCGCGGGCTGTCGGTCTCGGCGCCGCAGCCCACTGCACCGAAGGGTGCGGGAGGCTGGGGGGTCGCGAGCGCCCGGGGCGGAGAGCCATGTGTCACGGCCGGAGACGGCGGCGCTGGGGGGCGGGGAGAGCCCGTGGTGGCCTGGCGCCGCCGCGGCCTCGGTGTTGAGGGGCGAGATTGTGCGGCTGCACTGTTCGGGGGGCTCGGAGCGCGACTGCGGGTTGATGATTGTTGGGAGGCGGTGACGACCGTCTTTGGCCCGGTACTCGGTGGGTTTCCGTTGAAGGAAGTTGTAGGACATTTGAAGGCGCAGAGCACGTGTTTCTAATGGGCTCCTGGTGGCCGCAATGGTGAGGCTGCCGCTCCGGGTGCGGAGTCGGGGGCGGGCTTTGGGGTGTGGGGGTGAAGGGTGGAGGAATTGGGTGGTGGGAAGGTGGCTTGTGTGAGCGCTTTGTTCTTCGCTGGCTGTTGTTACTGATCTATAAGCGGCAGGCGGGAAAAGCGCACTTTCTGGTTTACCTTGGAGAGAGACAAGCCCAGCATTGCTTGCTTCACACATTATCTTATTCTCCGCTTTGGAACTGCTGCATGTGGCAGGCTGGGCCGGTCCCTGTGGTGATTGGGCTTCATTTGTAATACGGTCTTTCCTAGCGAGTGTTAGCAGGTGAAGTCAGGGGTGGTGTTGAGGAAGGAGACTAGAGTGAATCGGTCCTTCTGTACCCCGGGCTCCAAATCTGGCTTGTCAGGCGATAGTGACTTTAAGGTTTTTTTTTCAAGGGAGGCTCAGCCTGGCTGGTTGTAGTTATTGGTAGAGAAAGTCAAGATTGGGACTGTCATTGTCCTCTATTCTTTTTGAAGATATTAGTTTAATTTTGCTTATTGCGTTTGAACAGATCTCTGGAAACATGGCTACAGAACATGTTAATGGAAATGGTACTGAAGAGCCCATGGATACTACTTCTGCAGTTATCCATTCAGAAAATTTTCAGACATTGCTTGATGCTGGTTTACCACAGAAAGTTGCTGAAAAACTAGATGAAATTTACGTTGCAGGTAAGAACTAACACTTGCAAAATTACATTATGAAATTTTTCTATTGGACTTCTGGCTTTGAGCTAAAATAGCAACTTTTTGTGGTTTCCAATAAACATGGGAACTGGAGCTTTGCCTTGTTCTGAGATAGTTGGTTAATTTAGGTTTGAACTAGAGGTTAAAGTGTAGAGGGAGGGACGAAGTGGGGAATAGACCTCCCCAGGGGAAGGCTGTCTGGCCTGATGGTTAAGTACATGATAGTAGCAACAGCTGCTAAATGTTGAGAGCAGCCCATGTGACTTTTTGGGGTATTTTTATAGCAGGATTCTTGTTTAATAACTTGGTAACTGTAGGTTAGTTCTCTTGTCTGTCTTGGTGTTGTGGTTCCTTTTTCTAGTGGTACTTGACATTGAGTAGAGGTTTAGTTGTTATGCTTGGTGTTTTGTTGGTTGACTCTAGGGTTTGTAGGCCTCTATATGTAGACATATTGCAGTGTTCAGGACTTCTTGGACACAAAGCAGGATGTAAAATATGTTGACTTTCTGTGTGGTTGAGAGGACTTACTTAGTTCAGAATGGCTAAAGTATGTTCTTCATTATGTATATAAGGGGAGTAGAATCGTTGTCACATGTGTGCTTGTATTGGCCAATACAGAACTTTCTGAAGAAATAATTTGGGTAACTTAAAAGGTGATAACTCACTAAATTTTCTCTTCTCCAGGGCTAGTTGCACATAGTGATTTAGATGAAAGAGCTATCGAAGCTTTAAAAGAGTTCAATGAAGACGGCGCATTGGCAGTGCTTCAACAGTTTAAAGACAGTGATCTCTCTCATGTTCAGGTAATGTTAATTTAATGTTAGTGTAGAAAGAATAAAAAGTTGAATACTTTTGATGTGTTCATTTAAATTTAATTAGATACAGACATAATAATGTAATGTGAATGGAAAATTTCTTTACAGAACAAAAGTGCCTTTTTATGTGGAGTCATGAAGACTTATAGGCAGAGAGAGAAACAAGGGACCAAAGTAGCGGACTCTAGTAAAGGACCAGATGAGGCGAAGATTAAGGTATGTTTCTAAAAACTTTTATAAGTTCTTGGATATATTTCTAGCTTTGCTAAATACTCCTGAAGTGCGAAGCATAAGTGTATGTATATTTCTAAGGATATTGTCTTTTAATGACTACCTTAGCCAATTTGTTTTGGTTTATAAAACCATTCAGTTTTGTCTGGCCACTGATGTTCCAATCTGTGTTGTCATTTCCAAATTGTAAAAAGAATTTGAAGAGATTCATGATTAACTTTAAATGCTTACTTCCAGCTTACTGACAAAGTTGGGAGCAAATGGCAGGTAGTATTTTTTGGGGAGGTTTGGGTTCCAATGATTTTAGAATTTGAAGTATTGCCTCTTTAAATAGGTTATTAAGGGGTAGTTATTTAAGGTCATATAGGAGATGAAGTGGCCTCATATTTATTTACCTAGGTTTTTATCTTTTGTTTTGGTGAGTAGTGTGGTTCAAAGAGTGCGGTTTATGTTAGCTTTTAGTTGGTGCTCTTTAGTAATGAACCAGTTCTTGAGGCAAAGGGCTAAGGTTTAAGAAAACCAATTGCTGCCAGGCCTTTAATCCTAACAGAGGCAGGCGGATCTCTTGAGTTCAAGGCCAGCCAGGTTTACAAAGCTAGTCTAGGACAGCCAGGGTTACACAGAGAAACTGTCTCAAAAAATGAAGGGGGGGTAAAAGAAAAGAGAAAAAAAAGAAAACCAGTTGCTAAGGAGGGCATAAATGTATTGGGAAACGAAGCCTAGATCATGGACAATATTGGAATATGAAGTTAGTTGTTAATAGGAGTGAGTTGAGTTTGAACTATATTTAGTTTTCCATTAAGAATGGGGTTTAGTTGTCTCCATTGCAGTTATGCCAGTGTGATTGGGGACTTTGCTAAAGTTTTCCGAAGAGTTTGTGACTCTTACTTCTGTGTAGAAGGACGTGGGTTGACGCTTTAATGGGATTTAAAGTTGTGACAGGATGTTTGATGGAGGGTGGTTAATTTTTCCCTAGATTGATAGTGTTATTTGGGCTGTATGAAGATTACATTTTAAAAAGCCTCTTTTTGTAGCACAGGGTTTATATATTGAAAAAAAAAAAAGAAATGACCTGTTTGGTTTAATTGATATTCATAGTCTTATACCTATAAGAAGGAAAATCTGAACAAGGCGTGGTGGTGCATCCCTTTAAGCCCAGGACTCAGGGAGGCAGAGGCAGACAGATCTGTGAGTTCAAGGCCAGCCTGGTCTACAAAGTAAGTTCAGGACAGCCAAGGCTATACATAGAAACCTTGTCTTGAGAAAACCAAGGGAAATAAAATTTGAGTGTCATGAAAAAGCTATTTAGATTGTACAGCTTTTTGTGAACTTTATTTAAAAGTTTACGAATACGTATATATTATTGGTTTTTTGAGACAGGGTTTCTCTGTGTTAGCCTTGGCTGTCCTGGACTCTTTGTAGATCAGTCTGGCCTGGAACTTGCAGTGATGTACCTGCCTCTGCCTCCTGAGTGCTGGGATTAAAGGCATGTGCCACCACGGCCAGCCACTAATACATATATTTTCAGTGTGTGTGTGTTTTTTTTTTGGGAGGGGGGAGGTTACAATAAGCAAGCATCATATATAGTCCTTCCCATAGCTTCATATATTATGCTACTTGAATAGAAAAGATTAAATTTTGGGGCATTAGAGGTGACTCAGTCTCTAGTCATTTAACAAATTTTGTCATGTGGTCTTGATTTTTGTTTTGTTTTTCCAAGACAGTGTAATAGGCCCTGTAGTGGTGGTGGCACATGCTTTTAATCCCAGCACTTGGGAGGCAGAGGCAGGTGGACCTCTGAGTTCGAGGCCAACCTGGTCTACAAAGAGAGTTCCAGGACAGCCAAAGCTACACGGAGAAACCCTGTCTCGAAAAAACCAAACCAAACAAACTAAAAAAAAAAAGTGTAATAGCCCTGTGTTGTCTTTGTATACCAGGCTGGCCTCGACTTCACAAAGATTGGCCTGCCTCTTTCTCTAGAGTGCTGGGATTAAAGGTGCATGCCACCCCAATCTGCTCAAAAGGACATTATTGTTTCTTGTTCTGTTGTTTTTTCTATACAGGGCTTCTCTGGGTAGCCTGTAATCCACTGCCTCTGCCTCCCAAGTGCTGGGACTACAGGTGTGTGCCACCACTCCTGCTCCTTCTTGAGTTTTTTTTTTTTTTTGGTTTTTCGAGACAGAGTTTCTCTGTGTAGCCTTGGCTGTCCTGGACTCCTTTGTAGACCAGGCTGGCCTCGAACTCACAGTGATCCACCTGCCTCTGC
Source organism: Acomys minous (assembly GCF_964271855.1). Lineage (NCBI taxonomy): Eukaryota > Metazoa > Chordata > Mammalia > Rodentia > Muridae > Acomys > Acomys minous. The sequence goes on from NC_140495.1 coordinate 33,029,187, forward strand.
CTCCTGAGTGCTGGGATTAAAGGCGTGCGCCACCACGCCTGGCTCTTCTTGAGGTTTTTTGAGACAGGGTCTTTTTGTTGTTTCGATTTATTTTTATTTTATGTATAGGAGTGCTCTATCTCCATATACACCTCCATGCCAGAAGAGGGCATCAGATCACATTATATATAGATGGTTTGTAAGCTACCATGTGGTTGTTGGGAATTGAACTCAGATCTGTGGAAGAGCAGACAGTACTCTTTAACAACTGAGCCATCTCTCCAGCTGAATTCCCAGTAGTTAATACTGTAGTTTTGTTACTTAGAAAACTTATAGTTGATACAATGGAGAACAGGACTTTTGGGGCTTTTGGGGGTCGGGGGTGACTTTTTGGTTTTTTGAGGCAGAGTTTCTCTGTGTAGCCTTGGCTGTCTGTCCTGGACTCCTTTTGTAGACCAGACTGGCCTTGAACTCACAGTGATCCCCCTGCCTCTGCCTCCCAAGTGCTGAGATTAAAGGTGTGTGCCACCACGCCCGACCCTGATTTTGGGCTTTTAAAGCTTAATGGGTTATATATGTCCTTTTGTCACTTTGACCTGTAATGAGGGATGAAGAGAAACTCTTTGTTTTCTAAGTAAAATGAGTTGTATTAGTTTTAGCAGTTAAGGAAGATAAATCTAGCAGTTATATTGTAGTTTTCTACAGCTTTCAAAATCATTTTGGCTATTTTTTTCTGATTAAGGCATGCTGTTTATAGCACATAGCACTTCAACATCAAATATTAAAGCTTTTCCTATAGCTTCCAAGTCTATAGGCTTGATTTAAGGAGTGGTGTGGATTGGTATCTTCAGAGGTGACAAAATACCCATAAGTGGCATTGTATGTCTTGGGGTGGGGTGCAGTCATTTTAAATGAAGTTTTTATTAGCACAGTGGATATATCTTGAAAGTTGTTGATTAAAATCAATTTGATTAATTTTTATTGCTCAGTAACTAATAAAAACTGATTCACAGGATTCTGAAGTTGGATAATAGGCATATACTAAAGGGAGAATTCTAACACAGATTTTTTTTTTGTTTATGTTTTTGTTTTTTTTTCTCGAGACAGGGTCTCTCTGTATAGCATTGCCTGTTCTGGACTTACTTTGTAGACCAGGCTGGCCTCGAACATACAGCAGTCTGTCTGCCTCTGCCTCCCAAGGGCTGGGATTAAAGGTGTGCACCACCATATCTGGCTCTCTCACACAGATCTTGCACATGTGTATGGAGAAGTGTTACTAAGATAATCAAGAAGATTTGAATAACTATATATAACTATAATATGTATGATCATGTGAGTGAAGCATTAATAACATTTGAACTTTTCAAGGCACTCTTGGAACGAACAGGCTACACACTTGATGTGACTACCGGACAGAGGAAGTATGGGGGACCACCTCCAGATTCCGTTTATTCAGGTCAGCAGCCTTCTGTTGGCACCGAGGTAAAGAAACTTAAAAACTTGTACCATTTGTAATAAAAGTACAGGTATCTTGTTCCCTAAAGAGTTGTTCATGATTGTGAATTGGTATTTAATTTACAGATATTTGTGGGGAAGATCCCCAGAGATCTGTTTGAGGATGAGCTTGTTCCATTATTTGATAAAGCTGGACCTATATGGGATCTTCGTTTAATGATGGATCCGCTCACTGGTCTCAACAGAGGTTATGCGTTTGTCACTTTTTGTACAAAAGAAGCAGCACAAGAGGCTGTTAAACTGGTAAGTTTTTCCCCCCTCCCTTTTTAGACTTTACATTCTCTATCCTTAATGTTAGGATTTTCTCACATGCTTCATCAGATGGTTTTTGAAGTGCCTTTTACTTGCCTATGTATTATATCATAGGAATAGTTGATAAGAGTCAAGTTGGTGGTATAGAATTCTTAAGTCGTTACTGAAGCATCTGGCTTTAAGTTTAAAGGAGTGTGAACAGGTTTATGATTCGACTCCCAAAGGGTTTCCCCATACCTATCAGAATTTCACAAAAATACTCATACACTTTATTTATTTTTGGTTTTTCTAGGCAGGGTTTCTCTGTGTAGCCTTGGCTGCCTTGGACTCACTTTGTAGACCAGGCTGACCTCAAACTCAGAGATCCGCCTGCCTCTGCCTCCCTGAGTGCTGGGATCACATGCATGTGCCGCCATACCGGCTCACCCATGCACTTTAAATAGATAAGCAAGCAAACTAACAAGTAAGAAAAGTGCTAGAGAAATGACTAAGCTTTTAGAAACACTGCTCTTCCAGAGGTCGTCCCGGGTGCAACTCTTGAGCATCCACAGGGCAACTCAAAACCATCTATAACTCTAGTTCCTGGAGATCTCATGCCCTCTTCTGGTGGCACCAGGCATGCACATGGTACTCAGACAGACATGTAGGCCAAACACCCATGCACTTAAAACAAGACAGTACAATTAAAAAATGAAAACTCACAGACACCAGGTCAATACATTTCTAGATAGCAACAGAAAGCATTTTGTTGTGAGTGGGAATGCTTGATTTAAAAACACCAGATGAGCCGGGCATGGTGGCGCAGGCTTTAATCCCAGCATTTGGGAGGCAGAGGCAGGCGGATTGCCGTGAGTTGGAGGCCAGTCTGGTCTACAAAGTGAGTCCAGGACAGCCAAGGCTACACAGAGAAATGCTGTCTTGAAAGCTGGCCCCCCCCCCCCCCACCAGCTAGGTGGTGATGGCACACGCCTTTAATCCCAGCACTTGGGAGGCAGAGGCAGGCGGATTGCCCGTGAGTTTGAGGCCAGCCTGGTCTACAAAGTGAGTCTAGGACAGCCAAGGCTACACAGAGAGACCCTGTCTCGAAAAAAAAAAAAAAAAAAAAAAGAAAGGCCCCCCCAAAACAACAACAACAAACACCAGATGTTAGGCGAGAACCTAATTTCCCCCAACCACTAAAAATGTTCAAAATTATGGCATATATAACAGATTAATCTCTTAAAAAAATTCTATGACCCATGACCCAGAAAAACTGAGCAAGCTGTAGTGGCTCATGCCTGCATTCCTGTACTGAGCCATGAGGAGTGCCATGATTGAGGCTGGCCTGGTGGGGTGGTGAGAAACCCAGTAGAAATACACACATGTGCGCACACACCAACACCAATTGAAGAAATTAGGGCCATTAACCTGAGAGCAAGTAAAGGAGTGTTCGTGGGAGGAGTTGCAGGGAGGGGAAGGGGGAAGTGATGTAATAGTTTAATTCCTAAAAGTTTAAGAGCCAGGCCTTAGTTAAAACTCTAGGGCTATGTTATTTCCTTTTTTGCTATATAACTCTGGTCTACTTATAACTTGTAATGTTATAGGCCAGGGTGACCCCAAACACTCAGTGATTTCCCTGCTTCTTTCTGCACACACCTGGCTGTATTTTTCTGCAGACTACTCAGTATGCCAGATATATTAAGTTTGGCTTATCTTTTTTTGTTTTTGTTTTTTTTTTTTGGCTTATCTATTTTGTGGAATCTAAACAAATTTTAAAATCTTCAGGTTGATTTGTCTTAAATTCTTTTTTTGTTTTGTTTTGTTTTTGAGACAAGGTTTCACTGTGTCCCCTTGGCTATCCTGGACTCCTTTGTAGACGAGGCTGGCCTGGAACTCATAGCTATCCCCTGCCTCTACCTCCCAAGTCCTGGGGTTTTTTTTGTTTGAGATATTTACAGTCATTCCTTAGTTCTTATAATACCTGTAAATATGATATTATGTCCCCCCCATTAACTTTCTCATACCCTTCTCTCTCTTTGGCCTCATTCACCCCAACATATATAAGCCTGAGCAGGAGGCTGCTTTCTGGACAACTTAGTGGTTATACCACTGAGGAAAATGATTTCTCCCTCCCCTACAGCTGCTAACTCTAAATGCTCCTCAGGGAAGGGTGGAGGGACCTGCTGAGGCCTCCCTCATCCTTGATGGAATGTGGAAGGGCCCATTCTCCTGCAGGTATCCTCAGCTTCTGTATGTCTGATTGCAAAGGGCATGTCACATCAAGTCCAAGTTTCATAGCTCTCCTGCTCCCTATTTCTACTCCCACTTCTGTGCTGCTCCCTGAGCCTTAGAGGGACAATCTGTCCCATTTAGAACCATGTTTAAAAAAAAAAAATCTATGGTCACTTAACACTCAGCACTTTGAATAGTTACTAGTCTCTCTACATTAAGTATCATCCTCTATAATAAGTGTTTCTATGTCCAAGGCTGAGAGCAGACTAGTTTATGGATAGAAACAAGAATGTTTAGGGGCCTGGAGAGATGCTCGGCATGGAAGAACACATGTTCTTGTGGAGGAAACCTGGTAGTTCCCATTAACCACATGGGGTAGCTCACAGTCTCCTGTAACTCCAGCTCCAGGGTGTCCAGCACCATCTTCTGGCCTCCTTGGATGTCTGCACTCAATATAGTTTTAAAAAACAAACAACAACACTCATAAATGTTTTTGAAGACAGTTTAACTAAGCATCTACTTAGTCAAACACCAGCAGATGGCCAGTTTCTCTAGGTCTGCCTATGACCTCCCCAGCTATAGACTTTTGACTAGGTTTTTTGTTTTTGTTTTTAATTATATATTTTTATTTTATGTGCTTTGGTGTTTTGCTTGCATTTATGTGTGAGAGTGTCAGATCTTGGAGTTAACAGACAGTTGTGAGGTGACATGTGGGTGCTGGCAATTGAACCTAGGTCTTCTGGAAGAGCAGTCAGTGCTTTTAACCACTGAGCCTTCTCTCCAGCTCCTTGAACAGGTTTTATAATATAGCACATGTATTCTCTTTTATAGAGTTGGTCTCACATTTAATTGGAAAGTGGGTGGTTATGCCACTACTGCACTTACTATATAGTCTTTGGTTAAATGGCCTAATGGCATAGCATACCTTACCTAATATTCTGAAATACCCTAAACTTGAGTTTGTTTTTCCTTTTTTTTGTTTTTTGAGACAAGGTTTCAGTGTGTAGCCTTGGTTATCTTTGGTTTTGTAGACCAGGCTGGCCTTGAACTCACAGCGATCTGCCTGCCTTTGCCTCCCTAGTGCTGGGATTAAAGGCTGTCATGCCCAGTTAAAACTGAGAGCTGTTTAAAGTGCTTTTGTAGCCCAAGGATGGCTGAACTTGCTGTTTGTCTTGAATTTCTGATCCTTCCTACTCTACCTCTCAAGAGCACCACGACTGGTTAGAATCAAAACAAAACTATTGTACACCTTGTCTTTCTGATTTTCAGGTTTGGTATGCTCATCATTTAGACCTCAAGGAGAAAAATAACTACTTTGGAGTTTTCTCTGTGTTGAACATGCAGATTAACATTAAGAAAGTATGGGCATGGTGACACTTGATTTTAATCCTACCGCTTTGGAGGCAGAGGCAGGCAGATCTTTGAGTTCAGTGCCAGCCTGGTTACAAAGTGAGTCTGGGATAGTCAGAGCAATTACACAGAGATAGATTTCTTTAAAGAGAATTTATGAGTTTAGGTATTTTTTAGAAAGCATGGCTAATTTTTTCTCCTTAAAAGAATTCTCTTTCAGAGGGAATATGATATAGCTTGGCGGGGAGCCACTCACTGGTAGCTTGGCAACCTTTAAGCTGTCAAAAGTTTTATCAGTTGAGGTGCAGTGAAGGACTCTGTGAGGTTGTAGAAAGAAATACTTGAGAAGTCATCTTAGGGCTAGGCTAGGAAGGTAACTTAGTGACCTGGTGCCTGTTACACCAGCATGAAGATTTGAGTCCAACTTCCCAGCACCCATGTAAAAGGCAGGCTTCTGGATAAACTTGTGTAACTCAAACCCTAGGGGATGGGAACAGAGAATCCCTTTAGCTCATTTGTCAGCCATTCTAGCCTGTGAACCTCATCTAGGTTCACTGAGAGATCCAGCCTCAAAAATAAGAATTGATAAAGATCTGCACGTGATAGTGCATGCCTTTAATCCCAGCACTCCGGAGGCAGAGGCAGGCCGATCACTGTGAGTTCGAGGCCAGCCTGGTCTATAAAGTGAGTCCAGGACAGCCAAGGCCACAGAGAAACCCTGTCTGAAAAAACAAACAAACAAACAAACAAAAATTGATAAAGGAAGAGATCCAGTGTCAACTAGCTTGCATGCCCACTATATATTTTGTGTATACAACACATTAAGAAAATCATTTGCTTCAGGTATAAAAATAACACCATCTTTGCTAGGTAGCAATAAAGCAGCTTAAAAAGTTTTTTTTACATGTATGGGTGTTTTTCCTGCATGTAAATCTGTACCACTTGTGTGCCTGGTGCCTGTGGAGGCCAGAAGAGGGTGTCGGATCCCCTGGAACTGGAGTTAACAGAGGATTGAGAGCTGCCAGGTGGGTGCTGGGAGTTGAAATTGGGGTCTGGAAGAGAAGTTGGTACTCGTAACTAACTACTGAGCCATTTCTCTAGCCCCTAAACAAACAAACAATACTGCCCTCCCAACCTTTAAAAGTTGGAGTAGTAACAAATGAAGACAAAGAGCCATCTTATTAAATAAAAGCTGACAGATTGATACCAGACTCAAATTCTTGGGGGAAGTCATTAATTGGCATTGACATAAAAAGCAATTTTACCTGTATGAGTGTTTTTTGCTTGCATGTATATATGTGGGTTGGTTGTTTGCCTGGAGGTTGGAAGAGGGCATCTGATTCTGTGAAATGAGTTACAGATAGGTGAAGCAAAAGCAGCAGTGTTTTTAACTGCCAGGCCAGCTTTCCATGCCTGTAGACTACTATTTTCCCCCCCCCTTTTTGTTATCAAACTCTTTTTCTAGATGAATTCAAGCCGGGCATGGTGGCACAGGCCTGTAATCCCACCACTCCAGGAAGCAGAGACAGGCAGATCAGGTGATCACTGTGAGTTTGAGGCCAGCCTGGTCAACAGAGTGAGTCCAGGGCAGCCAAGGCTAGCTACACAGAGAAACCCCGCCTCCCAAAATCAGAATGAATGAATTTAAGAAGCCACAGAGAAAAAAAAAATAGTAGCAACATAACCAACTATTAACATGATCTTCAGTACTAATAGATTGAGATGTTTTAGTTTGGAAAACTCCCATGGTTTCACAAATCCAAAATTGTATTATAGTTTTGCGCATGTATAGTTTTAACATAAATAATGTTTTAAAAACTGTATTTTAATATTGACATAGAATTTTAAGATTTTTTTTTACTTCTATGTATGTAAGTGTTCTATCTATATATACACATGCATGTCAGAAGAGGGCATTAGAGGGTATAGATGGTTGTGAGCCACCATGTGTTTGCTGAGAATTGAACTAAGGTCATCTGGAAGAGTGGCTATAAACGTATAGCCTTTTGATTGGTTTATGAACTCACATCCTTCACTTCATGTTTCTAGGTTTTTCTGCTTATGATACAGGTCCTCATGACAGGCTTTGCAGTTTGGTGGGTCCCCCCCCCCTTTAATTCTAACTTTTTTATTTTGTTTTGTTTTTTTGTGTGGGGTGGGATGGGGAATTTGAGACAGGGTCTCTGTTAGCCCTGGCTGTCCTGGACTCCCTTTGTAGACCAGGCTGACCTCGAACTCACAGCGATCCACCTGCCTCTGCTTCCGGAGTGCTAGGATTAAAGGCATGGATCACCATGCCCAGCTAGTTTTGGTTTTTTTGAGACAGGGTTTCTCTTTGTAGTCTCGGCTGTCCTAGACGCCCCAGTGCTGGCATTAAAGGCATGCACCACCCTGACCGGCTTTAAAAAAAAAAATCCATTTTTTTCCTTCTGTCCTTTGTGGCCCCCCCCCCCCCCCCAAGAGTTTCTGTGTGTAGCCCTGGCTATCCTGCACTCAGTTTTGTAGTCCAGGCTGGCCTTGAACTGACAGTGCTTTTAAATAAAAGATAGTTTTGGTGGCACTTATATTTTCTGAAACCAGTTGGATATATTTTTCTAAGTTACCTTTGTGTATATGTGTTTTCTTGTGTGTATATATGTACATGTAAAAGCCTGCTGTGGTGGAGACAAAAATTAGACATTAGGTCTCTAAGAACTGGATAGTTGTGAGCCTCCCTGTGGGCCATAGGAATTGAAGGTGGGTCCTGGGGGAACAGCTAGAGCTTTTAACCGCTGAACCATCTTCCAGCTCCTTTAAAAACTTTGAATGTTTCTTATGGATATTTCGTGTATTTCTGTCTAATGCATACATTGTCCTTGGAGATGAAGATTAGCTGCCATGTGGGTGCTGGGACCCTGCTTTTGAAAAGAAGCTGGTGCTTTCGGTTTTTCGAGACAGGGTTTCTCTGTGTAGCCTTGGTTGTCCTAGACTCACTTGTACACCAGGCTGGCCTCGAACTCAACAGCGAGCCTCCTGAACTCAACAGCTAGCCTCCTGCCTCTGCCTTCTGAGTGCTAAGTTTAAAGGCGTGCACCACCACAGCCAGCGAAGCTGGTGCTCTTACCTGCGGAGCCATTTCTCCAGCCCCTTAGAAAAGGATGCATTATTGTGCATAGGATTTAGGTTGTTCACTTAAAGTGAAAGTAATTGGATATTAGAATGAACGAAATGTTAGAAAAAATTCAAAAAATTCAAATTGACTTACGTATTTTTTTGCTACTTTGTGTCTGTGGAAACAAACATGCTCTTCCCAAATAATTTCTCAATAGAACCTACTTAAGCCCTTTTTAGAAATTAGTATGATTTGAGTCATATCTTCAGGCTCTGTTTGAGTTAGAACTCTGACCAAAGTGAATTTTTGTGTAATTTAAATGGTTATATACAACCAAACACTGAAAACACTGCTTTTGTCTTGTTTATAGATAAAATTGGGGCACATTTTTCTACTGTGTTGTGTCCTGTGAAATATTTTGGGTTAAAAGTGTTTGGATATTAAATTTGTGATGGTTTGTTTTTGTAGGATAAAACTATTTTAGGCCAGGCATGGTGGCACGGTGGGTGGCCTTTAATTATAGCCCTTGGGTGGGGAGGCAGACCCTGTCTCAAAACTCAAAACTATTGTAATATTTGTGAATTACCTATAAAACTGGGTTGATTTTTTTAAAAAATAGCTTAAAAACTTCATGAGGTTAAAAAATATTTTTGTTTTAGCTGAGCATGGTGGCACACGCTCTTAATCCTAGCATTTGGTAGGCAATGGTAGGTGGATCTCTTGAGTTTGAGGTCAGCCTAGACTACAGAGTGAGTTTAGGACAGCTCTTTTATTTATCTGTCAAAAAGGCGCGCGTGCGTATTCATACAACATAATTGATTATATTCACACACATTACTAAATGCTTTCATATCTATTCCTGCTTCTCAATTTTATGTCTTTTTATTTTTAATTAACGACAAGGTCTTATTTAGTCTTGGCTGTCCTTGAACTGTCTGCCTCTGGCCCCCCCCCCCCTCCCCCCAGTATTTGAATTAGGCAAGTGTCAGCCTCTCCAGCCTTTTAAAATAATTAATTTTTAAAAATAATTTATTGAGTCAGATAGGTAGTGTGGTTAACCTACCAGAGACCATACCTTTAAAGAAAACTTGATTACCTTTACCACAAAAGCCAGTAACTACCCATATATGCTCATTTAGGAGTGGGGCTTATGATCCTCTTGCTTCTCCATGTTGTAGTGTTTACTGGCTTGATCTTGTACATTCATCTGTATAGTGATCCTGCCACGCATAGAAGACACTTTCACTCTGTTCATCGCTGACTTTATATACTGAGCACTCAATTGACACTTACTTTACACTTTGTCATTGCACGTTTCTGCTTAACCACCATTCATGGCACAAAGAAACTTGACTTTTCTGAGTTCTGAGAGAGGTGCACTAATACTTGAGTATAGAGAAATGAACTTAGCGGGCAGTTTACTTGAATCTGTAAAGAGGTCGAGTGAAGTGATCTATCTCGGAGACCTTAATAGCTTACTAGCATAGTTTTAGTGTGATACTAGGTTTCTCTATCTGGGTGTCTACCGCAAATAAGACTTAATAATTTAAGCAGATAGCACATTAAGGCACTGTACCAGATTGCCTAGTTATTTGAATTTCTAGACTAAAAAATAATGTGTAACACTGTTTGCATGGATGGATAGACAAGTATGTATGCAATGCATGGCATGATACGTGTTCATTGGAGGATTTTTTAAAAATTATTTTTACTTCATGTACATTGGAGTTAGATCTCCTAGAACAGGAGTTACAGACAATTGTGGGCTGCCGTGTGGGTGCTGGGAATTGAACCCAGGTCCTCTGGAAGAGCAGCCAGTGCTTTTTTGGGTCCCCCCACTACCCCCTTTTTCTAGACAGTTTTTCACAGTGTAGTCCTGTCTGACCTGGAACTTCTGGTTCCCCACCTCCATTTTTAAATTAGTTGAATTAAAACAATGCCACTATGTAGCTGTTGGGTAAATAACCTAACTAGTGCCATCAGTCTTTATACCAGATTTTGTTTTGTTTTTTGTTTTTCTGGACAGGGTTTCTCTGTTTATCCTTGGTTGCCTTTGTAGAACAGGCTGGCCTTGAACTCACAGAGATCTGCCTCCCTCTACCATCCTAGTGCTGGGAATAAAGACTGACCCACCCAGATCCAGAATTTTTTTTTTATTTATGCACAGCTTGATTTTCTAGCATGCATCCAGTTACAATAATTTTTGTTTGTTTAGTTTTTGTTTTTAAAGATTATGTATACCATGTTCTGCCTACATGCCACCTACATGCCAGAAGAGGGCACCAGACCTCTTAATCTCTGAGCCATCTCTTCAGCCCCAGTTGCAATAATTTTAAATGTACAATGTCCAATTAAATTGTAGGGCTTAAGAGTAGTTTAATGGGTGATGTTATTTTCTGACTTTTATCCATCTATGAGATACTTAGGAGTACAGTACTTTAGATTGCACTAAACAAGAAAACAAGAAAACAAGAAATGTGGTTGGGGCTGTATCTCCAGGGGAAGAATGCCTGCCTAGAATTCATTCATAAAGACTTTATTTTGATCTTTGGTAACACATAAGCCAAGTGTATGATGTGTGCCTGTAACCCTAGCACTGGAAAGGAAGAGGCTGGAGGAATGGAAGTTAGAAGTTGTCCTTGTCTTCCTAGCAAGTTTGAAGTCAGCCTTGGATTTGTGAGACCTTGTGTTTAGAAAACAAAAAAGAATATAAAGCTAAAACAAGGGCCTGGGGATATTGTTTAGCTGTTAAGAGTACTTCTGCTTACAGAGGACCTGGGTTCTTGTTTATAGCACCCATATAGTAGCTCACCACCATTTATAACTCCAGTTCCAGGACATCCAAGACCCTCTTCTAATTTCTGGGGTTATCTGGTACATGAATACATCTAAAACGCTTGTACATATAAAAACATCCATATCTCCCTCCAAAAAAGGCAAAGCTTAGAAAACAAAACCAACAGGAAAGTGGGTATATATTTTCTTTTTGGTTTTTTGAGATAGGGTTTCTCAGCGTAGGCTTGGCTATCCTTGACTCACTTTGTAGACCAGAATCAGACTGGCCTCAAACTCACAGAGACCCACCTGCCTCTGCCTCCCTGAGTGCTGGGATTACAGTGTGCACCATTGTGTCCAGCTTATATTTACTTTTTATTGTGCTGCTGAATTGGAGCCACTGGATGGTGGCTGCATGATCCACGACAGTATTCCAGAGTGAAAATATCTTGGTGAAAAAAATCCTCTGGCGAATGGTACCTTTGCCAATACTCTTGACAGTGAAATTTTTATTATAATTGACTTTTAGGAGATGGCTTCACCTTAGCCTCCTTTTAGACACTCAAACCACATACTTTTTTTTTTTTTTAAGATTTATTTTATTATGTATACAGTGTTGTCTGCCTGCTAACCTGCAGGCCAGAAGAGGGCACCAGGTTACATTATAGATGGTTGTGAGCCACCATGTGGTTGCTGGGAATTGAACTCAAGACCTTTGGAAGAGCAGGTGGTGCTCTTAACCACTGAGCTCTCTCTCCAGCTTCCTCAAACCACATATCTTAATTTTTTTAGTTTAGTTTAGTTTTTTAAAGGTTTATTATGTATACAGTGTTTTTGCATGTACACCACACCAGAAGAGGGCACCACCAGATCTCATTATAGATGGTTGTGAGCCACCGTGTGGTTGCTGAGAGTTGAACTCATGACCTTTGGAAGAACAGCCAGTCAGTCCTCTTTAACCTCTGAGTGATCTCTCTAGCCTGTCCCCTGTCTCCTCCTCACCACCTCACCACCACCCCCCCACCCCCCACCCCCCACCCCCCCTTGCCCCAGGTTTTCTTTGTATAGCCTTGGCTGTCCTGGACTCATTTTGTAGACCAGGCTGGTGATCCACCTGCCTCTGCCTCCCCAGTGCTGGGATTAAAGGCGTGCACCAACCACACCCGGCTGAGAACTTTCAATTTGACTGTGTTTGTTTTGTCTTATGTGTGTGAGTGAGAGACTGTATGCAGGCACTCTTTAGAGACTGTGTATATGTCCACACATATGTGCTTATGTGCCAAGCTGCTTATAGAGTGAGACTAGAGTATCTTTGTTGATTGTTGCTGTATATGCCAGACTACCTGGCCAGTAGTTTTGCAGGAATTGTCCTGTTTCTGCTTCCTAGCTCTCTGTAGATAAGTTGGTATTACAGTGTTAACTGTGTTGACATAACATCGATTTTGCAAAACGAATACCGGTTCTGGGTATGGGAACTCTGGACCTTAAGTTTGGGAGGCAAGCACTTTATCCTCTGACCTATCTCCCTACACTGAGAATTAATGGTCAGAATTCATCTTTATTTTGTTCTTGGTCACTTCATTGGCAAATGCTAGACTTTAAGAACCCAGTCAAGAACCCATTTTCCTAAATAGGAAAGACCTCACATTTTGCTCATTCATACCATTAAGTTTGCTGATAAACCCTAACTTCTGAGAAGTTAGGTCCTGTCATTAAATTAGAACTCAAAAATCAGACTGTATTCTTGTTAACTCAGGGTTGATCAGCATGAAATGAGGTATGTATTCTCTCATCTCTTCTTCCTTGTTTCCTCCTTTCTCTTCTCTCCTTTGTAGTTTGTCTGTATAGCTCATGATGGTCTCCTGCCTCAGCCTTCCAAGTGCTAGGATTATAGGTGTGCATCACAACACTAAGCTTTTTCTTAGTCAAATATTGGTTAAAAGGTAACAGTTTTATTTAATTAATCATGCTAGATCTTATTGTTCACAGGAAATTGTCATTCTTTAAACCTTTTATTTTTTACCCTATGTTGATCCAGGCATACATGATACTGGTTTAGAAGGAAGGACAAGGGTTTTTGTAGATAATAGTAGAGCTATTCATTACTTAGAAGTAGCATTGAGATATTGGTGACTTAAGGCAGTGTTTGCTACTCTAGGTAGATAGGAATCTCTCTACATAGCCTTGGCTGTCCTGAATCACTATGTAGACCAGGCTGGCCACCAACTCCAGTAGAGACCAACCCGTTCTGCCTGTGGACTGATGGGAGTGTCACCATGCCCAGCACTTAAAATTTCTAATTACAGTTTATTGATAGAACTTTTGTTTGTTTGCTTTTTTGTTTTTTGAGACAGGGTTTCTCTGTGTAGCCCTGGCTGTCCTGGACTCCCTTTGTAGACCAGGTTGGCCTTGAACTCAGAGCGATCCACCTGCCTCTGCCACCCGAGTGCTGGGATTAAAGGTGTGCGCCCGGCCCTTGATGGAACTTTTATTTTGTCTTTTCTTCTAACGTCTTTTCCTAGGGATTTTGGCAGTTTTCTTTTTTTTTTTAATTTTTTAAAAGATCTATTTATTTATTTATTACACAACATTCTGTCTACATTTGTGTCTACATACCAGAAGAGGGACCAAATCACATTATAGATGATTTTAAGTTGTCATGTGCTTGCTGGGAACTGAACTCAGGACTTTTCAAAGAACAGATAGTGTTCTTCACCTCTGAGCTATCTCTCTATGGCTTTGGTGGCTTTCAATAATAATTTTGTTAGAATGACCAAGAAGCTTTTTCCAAGATTTTGAGAGGTTAGGGCTTTTACTTTTTTTTGCTCTTTTCCGTTTGTTGTGCTTATGATACTGGGTCTTACCTTGTATCCTTGGCTGGCCTGGAGCTCACTTATAGATAGACTTGGCTGGCATCAAATTCATAGAGGTCACCTGACTTGCCTCTGGAGTGCATGCTATCACAATTGTCCTTAAGTTAGGTATTCAGTTAATGTCTTTTTGTTTAGATCATTTGGAGAGATAGAATAAGAATAAAAATATGAAACAAAAACTTGTTACCCTTAATATAACATATATATCTACATTTTACATTTTTTCCTGATACTTTGTGGTCAGTTACAGACCAGATGAGCAAATTGAAAGCAGTTAATATCACTAGCGGTGGATATATGATGCTAGATTATGTCAATATTGGGGAGGATGCTACATGTTTAAGTACGATTTAGATTATATTAGGTAGTTAGAAAGTCAGGGCTGGGTGTGGTGACACACGCCTTTAATCCCAGCACTTGGGAGGCAGAGACAGGTGCATCACTGAGTTTGAGGCCAGCCTGGTCTACAAAGTGAATCTAGGACACAGCCAAGACTACACAGAAACCCTGTCTCAAAAAACAAATAAACAAACAAACAAAAAAAGAAAAGAAAAAAAAAAAGCAAGGCTCTACTGATTGTTTCCCCCACAGATAGAAGTGGATCTCTTGTTCAAGGCCAGTCTGGTTTATAGCACAGCCAAGGCTGTACTGAGAAACCCTGTCTCAGAAAACAGACAGAAGCAGACAAACAGGACAAAATTAAGGTGGCATAAACCTTTAATCCTAGCACTTGGGAGGTGGAGGCAGGCAGGTCTCTGTTCTAGGCAAGCCTACAAAGAGAGTACAGAACAGCCAGGACTGCACACAGAAACCTTGTCTCAAAAAACCAAAAAGAAAAAAAGAAGCCAAAACAGTGTGTTCTACAACTTAAAGTCTCCTGCAATAATTGATTCAGCCTTTTAAAAAAAGGTCTATAAGAGCCTTTTGGTCTAAAGGAGGAGATGGCGAAGAAGAGTGTAAAGGCCATATGTACGGCATAACTTTGGGTGTACTGTGTTAGAATAATAGGTTGTTTACCAGCATCCATGACCTTCTTCTCTCATTATATACCAGGTGCAGTATTCCTGCCTCTTACTTGTTACTTTTAGTCTGTGACAATGGATAATTTCAGATGTCTGTTGGGGCCAAATTACTCCTATTGAGTAGGACTGGGTGTCAACATGAAAGGACTCCTGTTGACCGTCATAGGACTTGGGCATCACAGTGTTTGTTTTGAGCTCAGTTCATTGGTACCATTCAGTTGTTGGCTCTCCTCAGTCTATTAGAGGAGCCTGGCTGGTGGAATTTCAGGGAAACTTAAAAAAAAAAGAAAAAGGCTTGGAGGTTAAAAAATTATGGGTCTAATAGATAAAGTGTATAAACTTTAATTTTTGTTTTCTGGAGATTAACAGAGTGATAAAGTCTCTTTATCACCTGCATTATATATGACGTGTAATACCTGGCAATGCCTATCTTACAGGAATCCATCCCCAGACAGGCTTTCTCTGTATAGAACAAGTTGTCCTTGAACTCTGGGATCAAAGGGGGTCTGGTTCTATATATAATGTGTGTGGGATTGGTTAATCAGTAATTCTTCCTGCCATTAATCACTTGTTAACATGAAATTTTGAGGTACTTTAAAATGCAAATTCTTCGAGGCCAGCCTGGTCTACAAATCCGAATCCAGGACAGCTAAGGCTACACAGAGAAATCCTGTCTCGAAAAACCAAAAAAGAGGAAGAAAAAAAGCAACTTCTTTTTTTGTTTTTGTTTGTTTGTTTTTTGAGACAGGGTTTCTTTGTGTAGCCTTTGTTGTCCTGGCCTGGGACTCAGTAATCCACCTGTCTTTGCCTCCTAGAGTGTTTGGATTATAGGCATGGGCCACCACACTCAGCTTTAAATACAATTTTTATAATCCGCTTTTCCTAGACAAGCTGGAAAAAATTTTAAGGCTATATTATTAAGATTGATAGTCACTTGATAAGATTGTATATTGCCCTGCTCTTCTGTATCTCACCATTCTATAGGACACAGTTACTTGAACATCACATTTACTTTTTATTGTAGCTGGGCAATCTCAGTCTTTTCTT
The DNA here is from genome assembly GCF_964271855.1 of Acomys minous. Classification (NCBI taxonomy): domain Eukaryota; kingdom Metazoa; phylum Chordata; class Mammalia; order Rodentia; family Muridae; genus Acomys; species Acomys minous. The sequence goes on from NC_140495.1 coordinate 33,045,302, forward strand.
AACCTTCCTTCCTGTTTTGAAAAACCAGTGCTTTTCCTTTGTGATATTTATTGCATATTTGATGAAAATGAAATGGAGACGCAAAATAAGGTCAAGTTTAGAATAAAGAGCTCATCTTTGAACTTATGACTTTAATTCTTTATTGAGACTTAACTACAAGAGGATATGGGAATGAGAACATGGAGTTGTGTGTTGTTGTTGTTGTTACCTTGGAGGGAAGAGACTTGATCATACTGAATGAGATTTCCATGACTTTGAACACCTGAATGGAAGAATGAGTTTAGAGTTTGTGGAATTAGCAGTTTTAAATGCAAAACTGTTAGAAAACAGGTTTTTAATTTATCAAGGTTCTTACACTTAAAGGATTAAAAAATTAACTGGAATTAAAACCATGAGTTTCTTTATTTAAGTGGAAACCTCATAATTAAGATTATCATTCTGATTAAAATAGGAATTATGGTAGAATATATTGTTGGGCACTAACTATACAATGAAACTATCATGGCGTTTTCATAGTTCATAGAAGTATTTTTGTTGTTTGTTTGTTTTTCGGGACAGAGTTTCTCTGTGCAGCCTTGATTGGTCTGGACACTCGGTAGACCAGGGTGACCTCAAATTTATAGAGATCTGCCTACCTCTGCCTCCCAAGTGATCATGCTCATACCTCTATTCCTTTTTACTCCACCTTGTGTCTTTTTCCCTTTAATATCCCTAATAGTCTACCTTTTATATGCTGCTTCCACTATAAAACTGAAAATACACAATACAAAATGTTGTCTTTCTTATTGGGGAAAAAGTTTTATGTTTGCGTATGATTGAGAATATTCTCAAATTGACAAGAAGTAATTTAAAAATGTACACTTTCCCCCCTTTTCAGTATAATAATCATGAAATTCGTTCCGGAAAGCACATTGGTGTCTGCATCTCAGTTGCCAACAACAGGCTTTTTGTGGGCTCTATTCCTAAGAGTAAAACCAAGGAACAGATTCTTGAAGAATTTAGTAAAGTGACAGGTAAGTTGGATTTAATTGGTAGCTGATAGAATTTTCTAGTAATGAAGAGACATTTTTGTGCCAAATATTGTTCTAAATACTATAAAAACTGTATTCTTTAAGAATTCTTTAAGAATTTTTACCTCATTGTTAGGAGGTAGGTAATTTTGTTATTAAGAGAAGCAAATGTTGGTTTAGAGAGACGGCTTAGCAGCGATGAGGTTGCTGTTCTATAGGACCAAGGTTAGATTCCCATTACCCACTTGGCTGCTCTCAATCATCAGTTTTAGATGACTTGACACTCTCTCCTGGCCTTTGTGGGCTCTAGGCACAGACATATATAATCAAATAAAGCATTCATATACTGAAATGAATTTAAAGGGGGAAAAAACACCAAGTACACACAGAGGCTTAGGGGAATAATTTCCGGGCATTTAAGCTAATGTAGGAATACAGGGCTGGGAACAGATTGTTTGACTTTCATAAAGCCAGGTATGGGACAAGCACACCTGTCATTTTAGTACCTTAGGAAGAGGCAGAATAGTTGGTTGTCTTAGGGAATTGAGGCCAAGCTGTGCTGCATGAGACCCTGTCTAGAATTGTAGGTAGTAAGACAAAACCAGATAACTGGATTTGAATACAGTCCACAAAATTTTGTCTCTTGTAGTTATTTCTGTTCTTTAGGTGTTAGTTGTTAATTGTTACATATGAATGAAGGCTTTTCACCCACGTTAAAGGAGTGAGTGTTATAAGCAGGTGTGTGTGTGTGTGTGTATGAGAGTGCGTGTGAGTGTGTGTGTGAGTGTATGATACATATATTTGTTGTGTAGCCTTGGCTGTCCTGGACTCACTTTGTAGGCCAGGCTAGCCTCGAACTCATGTCAGTCTGCCTGTCTCTGCCTCCTTGAGTGCTGGGATTAAGGACACGCACCACCACTCCTGGCCTAATATGCTATATTTTTTTTAGTTGTTCATCAGCCTACAGAAAAGTATCAATCTGCTGTTTTCAGAAACATATAGAAGAGTGTATGGCAGTAACAGTATTTATTGTTTTCCTTCGAAGTAATTTTTTTTGATAAAGAGTAGAAAAATATGCAATTTAAATGAAATTGAGACCTGGCAAAATGGTGGGACCTTGTTTCTAAAACACAAAGTAATCACCGTGGATATAGGTCAGTGATAAGTCTTCATTATTTTTGTTCTTGTTTCTTTAAGTATTTTTGTTTTTTGTTTTTTCAAGGCAGGTTTTCTCTAATAGCATTGGCTGTTCAGGAGTCCCTTTGTAGACCAGGCTGGCCTCAAACGAACTTAATCGTACCCTGCCTATCTCTGCCTCTTCAGTGCTGTACTGAATACTACAGGCATGTACCACCATGCCTGGCTAAGATCTGGGTTTTTGTATATGGTGACGACTCCCTCCCAAATAGAATTTTAGTGTAATGAATTCATCTAATCATGTTTGATAAAGTGAGCTGACTTTTTTTTTTTTTAAATTATGAAGACTTTATTTGCTTTTGATATGTTTAGTGGAATCAAAATGGTCCTTGGGGCTAGCTTGCTAAAAACTTTGCTTTTGTTGGATTTTTCTGGGCTTACAATATATGGGCGAGGTTGATTTGGAAAGTCACTGGGGTCTTTATTTTGAGAGGGTGTTTTCATTATGGAGTCCAGGTGGTTTTCCAGCTCATGACCCTTCCTCCTTAACCTCCCAAGTGTTGAGATTATAGGCCATGTCTGTTTTTGGTCCTTTGCAAAATAAAATAACCATCCTTTGTAGAAGTGTCTAGCTTAAAAAAAAAAAGATTATTTTTCACTTTTATTCAAATAGCATATTAGTAAAACTGCATGCTTTTGCTGTTAAATATTTTGGCTAATAAACTGATTTTTTTCTGGAATGTATGTTTAATTTCAGAGGGTCTCACAGACGTCATTTTATACCACCAACCAGACGACAAGAAAAAAAACAGAGGCTTTTGCTTTCTTGAATATGAAGACCACAAAACAGCTGCCCAGGCAAGGCGTAGGTTAATGAGTGGTAAAGTCAAAGTCTGGGGAAATGTTGGAACTGTTGAGTGGGCTGATCCTATTGAAGATCCTGATCCTGAAGTTATGGCAAAGGTAATGATTATTAAAGCAATTTTGTGGGGTTAGTTGGAGGAGCATGAGAAAAAGCTTACCAAATGAATTATACACCTTGTTTTAAATGATGTTTTACACTAAGAAATGTGTGTGCACCGGGGTGGTGACGCACACATTTAATCCCAGCAATTGGGAGGCAGAGGCAGGCGGGTCTTCTGTGAGTTTCAGGCCAGCCTAGTTTACAAAGCTGATCCAGGATGGACAAGGTTACACAGAGAAACCCTGTGTGGAAAAAAAGAAATACATGTGCATGGAAAATGAAATAGAAATCTCATAGTATTATGTTTAGTGTTGTAAGGAACTGTCTTTTAGAGAGGCTACACATTTACGCTGCCTGCTGCTCTATATTCTCACATTTGATATATCCCAATATGTGTGTAGTTTTAGTTTATTAGCTAATATTAACTGATGAGCACATTTTTTCAAGGACATAACTTGTTTTGGTAATGTCTGTTTAGCTTTTTTTTTTGACTTGACTAATAATCTGACTGCTTGGTATTTACCCAGAGGGCTTGAAAATTAAAAAAAAATTGATTAAAATATTTGTATGTTCCTCTAGTGGTTGTAATTTAAATTAACTTCATATGGTGGGGTGGTTGCTTTTGGAAATTGAACTGGAACTACTTAGGGACCTTTTCTGTTTTCTTAAATTTTAGGTAAAAGTGCTGTTTGTACGCAACCTTGCAAACACCGTAACTGAAGAAATTTTAGAAAAGTCATTTAGTCAGTTTGGGAAACTGGAACGAGTGAAGAAGCTAAAAGATTATGCTTTCATTCATTTTGATGAACGAGATGGTGCTGTCAAGGTAAAGAAATGGTAGAAATTCTGTAGACATCTAAATTAAACCAACATTTTAGTCTTAAAATCTGTATGCTTTATAAGCTAGGGGCAAAGTTCAGAATATGAAATCCATTCAAGCTGGGTGATGGTGGTGCATGCCTTTAATGCCAGCACTTGGGAGGCAGAGGCACAGGGATCTCTGAGCTTGGTCTGCAGATACATAGCAAGTTCCAGTATAGCCAAAGGCTACTCAAAGGAACCCTCCATCTCAAAAAATTGATTCAAGCAAAACAGAAGAGGAAGATCTTTAAATAATGCCCAACTATCTTTTATCTAATTGACTATATTCACAGATAATGGTAAATAGTTTTTAAGATATACGTTATAGTTATTTTGAAAGGCCGCCTTTCACATTGATCATTGTCTTTTTAAAGGCTATGGAAGAAATGAATGGTAAAGACTTGGAGGGAGAAAATATTGAAATTGTTTTTGCTAAGCCACCAGATCAGAAGAGGAAAGAAAGAAAAGCTCAGAGGCAAGCAGCAAAGAATCAAATGTGAGTAAAATTTGTATACTTTAAAGAAAATTACATACATATAATTTTCATATGTTACTGAAATGTCAAACCTGTGAAGTAACTGCCTTTTAATTACAACTTGAATGGAGAACTTTGGGTAACAGAGAAATGGCAAGGATCTAAACAAATGTTCACTACTGTCTTGCTGCTGTCCATATTTGTGATAATTCCGTAGCAGCTGATATTTGAGCAAAGGGAAGTCAGTTACTATAATGTTGCTGTATAATATTCTCCTGAAAGTATAATACATGTTAGTGATCTATATGACAATATTTTTGGTAAAAAGATGGTGGGAGCCCACAACCTTGTTGATGTTTGATTGTGGTTGTTTTGAGGCTGGATCTCACTGTGTAGCTGTGGCTGGTCTGGAACTTTGTAGAACAGGCTGGCCTTGGACTCACAGAGATACACCTGCCACCTGCTTATCTCTCAAGTGCTGAGACTAAAAGTGTGTTCCACCATGACTAATTTAGTTTCTTTTTGGTGAGGTGTCGAATATTAAATCTTTCATTAGATTGTTAGCTTTGTACCAGAGAGAGATACAGAGATTCATTAAACAATACTTCATCACTCATTATATCCAGCCAAAAATCTTTTAAATTATGCATTAATGTTTTGCCTGCTAAATTAATGTTTGTATGCCCGTTTGAGGGTGCCAAGTCCTCACTTGTGATCAGCCGTGGTGGTGCTGGGAAGTGAAACCGAGTCCTCTGGAAGAACAGCTAGTGCTAAGTCGTCTCTACAGCACAGAAATCTTTTTTTTAAAATTTATTATTTATTTATTTATTATTTATTAATTAATAAAAAAAGAACGGAAAAAGGAAAGAAAAGTAGGAAACGGCTCATGAGATGGCTCAGTGTTAATCATCAAGCCTGGAGATTTGATTCAATCTCCAGGAGCTTCCATAGAAGGAGAGCGCAAAAAGTTAGCTTTTGGTTTTGATATGCACACTGGGCCATTCACACCCATGATGTGCATACAAATGCAGGTTGTTACAAAGATAGGGAAACTTTACTAAGACTAAGTTGAAGATAACACTTCACAAATTATTAGAGAGAAATATAGGTAATTGTTTAATATAAAAAACAAGACTTAATAGTACCCAAAGATAGTTTCTGTGGGTTGCAAAAGAAAAGATTCTTCTACATATAACTCAAGAAGTGACCACATTCTAGTTTACATAGTTAGTTAAATGTCCAGTTAAGAGAATGGCACTTTCTGGATCTTAATCTCTTAGGTGCTAAATTGGGATCAGACTGAATTTTGAACATACCTTGTTTAACAGTTATTGTGATTCATACTTGCTGAAGGCCTAAAGAAATTTTAGTGGTGGGAGTAAAAGAGAAGAAAGATAAATAGTGATGTATATCCACTTGAATATATGTTTGAATATACTGTCGGAATTAAAGTAGCATCAGAATATAAGTGTAAGAAATGATCTTAGATTGGGATTAGAGAAGTTACATTTGTGACTTGATAAAAGCAGTAATATGCACCTGTAAATCCACATGACATCTCTTGAATTTGAGATGAGAAAGCATAGAAATTAACTTGCCTAAGACCAGTCATACAGTAGCATAAAGGTGCCATGGAACTAAGGCAGTGTTTCTGGTCCCATAATTCCTGTGCTAACCATTCATACTGTGACTTCTCTTTCTGTTACTGAGGTTTTGGCCTTTTCTAGATAGCAGTAGCACAGTTATATTCCTAGACACTACCACATGTACCCATTGGTTGGAGTGGGAACAGAACCATTATCTCTGGTGAGAATCATTGCACACATTAGTGCTTGACTTGTGTTCTCTTAAGTCAGATAATTTACTAACCATTATGCCAGAATAAAAAAATCATGCTCTGTCAAGCCAGGCAGTAGTGGTATACACTTTTATTCCTAGCACTTCAGAGGCAGAAGCAGGTAGATCTTTTGTGAGTTCCAGAGCAGCTTGGTCTACAAAGTGAGTTCCAGGACAGCCAGGACTACACAGAAAAAGCCTTTCTCTACTCCAACCCCCCCCCCCCAAAGTCTAGAAACCTATTTTACTATAGTAGTTGTTTTACTTTG